>NC_029544.1:1519908-1521825 GCF_001577835.2 Coturnix japonica | reverse complement strand
TGGGGCTGGTTGTGGGGCTGGTTGTGGGGCTGGTTGTGGGGCTGGGGGCTCGTGCCCACTCACGGTGCCGTCATGGCGGTCATGGCCGGGTCGGTCCGTCAGGGGGCGCAGCGCCAGCGGGGGGAGGGGCGGCTTAAGGGGACCGCGCTGGGGGAAGGCCCGATGTGCGCCACAGCGCCCCATAGCGCCCCATAGTGCCCCATAGTGCCCCACAGCGCCCCATAGCGCCCCATAGCACCCCACAGTGCCCCATATCCCCATGGTGCCCCATATCCCCACGGTTCCTCTCCCCTCGTCCCGTCGCTCCCCGCCCTGTCCCACATCCGGGCCCTTCCTGCCCCACATTCGCATCCCGCGGTAACCATGGCAACGCCGGCAGCGCGGCCGAAGCCCTCGCGAGATCCCGCGCACGAGATCTGCGGGATCTCATCTCGCGATTTCTCGTGCGCCGTCTCGCCGGGCGCTTCCGGTTCCGGTGCGTGCGGCCATGCGGCTGCGTGTGTTGCCGGGCAGCCCCGCGGCGCTCAAGGTGGTGGCGGCCGCGCGCTCCGCCGCCGCCGCGGTGCAGCTGTGCTGGGCCCGGCCCGGAGGTGAGGCCCGACCCGGGGCCGGGGGCGGCGCGGTCCGTTCCGGGCCGGTCGGTGCCCGCGGTTCCCGTCCCCTGACGGACGCTCCGTCCCGCAGAGCCGCCGCCGTCCCCGCTGTGCGCCCCGTGGGCCCCGGCCCTGCAGCTGGAGAGCGGCGCGGTGCTGTTCTCCGCCAACGCCATCTGCCAGTGAGTCCCGCGGAGCCGCCCACATCCCCCCGGTTCCGTTCCGTTCCCTCTCCCCGGTTCCGTTCCGTTCCGTTCCCTCCCGTCCCCGTGTCCCGCAGGTTTTTCTTCCTGCAGCGCGGTGAGGAGCCCAACGAGCTGAGCACGCAATGGCTGGAGTGGGAGGCGACCGAGCTGCAGGTGGGGCCGGGCCGGGCTGCGGGGCGGGGGCTGCGGCGCGTCCCGGCCGTGACCCCCCGTAACCCCCCGTGTCCCCGCAGCCCGCCGCGCTCCAGGCCCTGTACGCCCGGCTGGTGCTCGGCAGGACCGAGGCGGCGGCGGCGCTGGGGGAAGCGCTGGGTCACGTGGAGCGGAGCTTGGCGGGGAGCGGCACCGCGTTCCTGGCCGGGGTGAGCGACGTCCCGAGCGACGGGGGGATGGTGGGAGCGGCCGGGAACAGCCGGGGCTCAGCTCCGCTCGTTGTGCTGCAGGACAAACCGTCGGTGGCGGACGTGGTGGTGTGGGCCACGTTGTTCCCTTTGCTCCGAGATGAAGCTGTTCCTGCAGGTACCAGCCGGGTGCTGCCGCTCCGCTGTGCTCCCGGGATCCTGCAGGGCTGGGAGCTGGGGAGCTGTGGGGCTGTGGGGCTGTGGAGCTGTGGGGCTGTAGGACTGTGGAGCTGTGGGGCTGTAAGGCTGTAGGGCTGTAGGGCTGTGGGGCTGTAGGGCTGTAGGGCTGTAGGGCTGTAGGGCTATAGGGCTGTAGGGCTGTAGTGCTGTAGGACTATAGGGCTGTAGGCTGTAGTGCTGTAGGGCTGTAGTGCTGTAGGGCTGTGGGGCTGTAGGGCTGTGGTGCTGTGGGGCTGTAGGGCTGTAGGGCTGTAGGGCTGTGGAGCTGTAGGGCTGTAGGGCTGTGGAGCTGTAGGGCTGTGGAGCTGTGGGGCTGTAGGGCTGTGGGGCTGTAGGGCTGTGGAGCTGTGGGGCTGTAGGGCTGTGGGGTTGTAGGGCTGTGGGGCTGTAGGGCTGTGGGGCTGTAGGGCTGAGGTGCTTTGTGGCTGTGGGGTTTTAGGGGTGTAGGGCTGTGGGGTTGTAGGGCTGTGGGGCTGTAGGGCTGTGGGGTTGCAGGTCCTACTTTATTTTTCCTACTGGATTTTAGGGGGTCAGGTG
>NC_029544.1:1499646-1519893 GCF_001577835.2 Coturnix japonica | reverse complement strand
GCTGTGGGGCTGTAGGGCTGTGGAGCTGTAGGGCTGTAGGGCTGTGGAGCTGTGGGGCTATGGAGCTGTGGGGCTGTGGAGCTGTGGGGCTGTGGAGCAGTGGGGCTGTGGAGCAGTGGGGCTGTAGGGCTGTGGAGCTGTGGGGCTGTAGGGCTGTAGGGCTGTAGGGCTGTGGGGTTGTAGGGCTGTGGGGCTGTAGGGCTGTGGGGTTGCAGGTCCTACTTTATTTTTCCTACTGGATTTTAGGGGGTCAGGTGGGTGCTGGCCTGGGGGTCTCCAGCGTTGCTGGATTGGCGTCACGCTGCTTTGTGCCCCCTCCCAATGACAGCTGAGCCACTGCAGAACTGGTTCCGGAACATGACGCTCTCAGAGGCCTGCAGGAGCGCTGCCGACACCGTGCTGCTGCCTCAGCACCTGCAGGAATTCACCGCCTGCCTGCAGAAGCTGCCACGCCCGCTGCTGGATGCAGCCTCAGGCTGTAAGGTGTGGGCACGGTGCTGTGCACACCCCCCCGTCATCCCCCTCAGTGCTCAGCCATCCCCCCCTGGTGGTCCTCAGCCATTCAGCGGTTCCCTCTGCAGGAGGATGATGTGTTGGAGCAGGCGCTGACGGAGGAGGACGTGGCAGCAGCTGCCGATGCCTGGACTCGTGGTGCTGCTGCGCTGCCCAAACCGTGGCGGCCTCCGAAACCCGTGTGAGTGCCACTGTGGGGCTGGGGGGGACCCACGGCGCTCCGAGCTGCGGCGGCGCGGTCTGAAGGGCTCCATGCGGCGCAGGTTGCCGGTGGAGGGCATGAGGAACGTGCTGATCACCAGCGCGCTGCCCTACGTCAACAACGTGCCCCATCTGGGCAACATCATCGGCTGCGTCCTCAGCGCCGACGCCTTCGCCAGGTGAGCGGCCGGGGGATGTGGAGGGTGGTGACACAGGAGCCGCCGTGCCCAGCACCCGCACCGTGTCCCACCCCACCCACGTGCAGGTACAGCCGCCTGCGGAACTGGAACACGCTGTATGTGTGCGGCACCGACGAGTACGGCACGGCCACCGAGACCAAAGCGGTGGAGGAGGGGCTGACGCCGCGGGAGATCTGTGACAAGTACCACGCTGTGCACGCCGACATCTACCGCTGGTTCGACATCTCCTTCGATTACTTCGGCCGCACCACCACCCCGCAGCAGACCGTGTGAGCATCAGCGAGTGGCCCACAGGGAGGGCCTCCACTCTCCAGCACCTCCAGCTGCCGACACCTCTCTGCTTTCTCTCATCCTGCAGCATTTCACAGGACATCTTCCAGCGCCTGCAGGCCCGCGGCTTTGTGCTGCAGGACACGGTGCAGCAGCTGCACTGCGCCGCCTGCCAGCGCTTCCTGGCCGACCGCTTTGTGGAGGGCATCTGCCCCTTCTGCACCTACCAGGAGGCACGTGGTGACCAGTGTGACAAATGTGGCAAACTCATCAACGCCGTGGAGCTGAAGGTGAGCTGCAGGGGAGCGGGGCTGTCCTGCTCTGCCTGCAGGCTGCTGTGGGGCCGGGTGCCATCTGAATTGTTCTTCTCTGACAGGCTCCTCGCTGCAAGCTGTGCGGCGGCAGCCCCACAGTGCGGCCCACCCGGCACCTCTTCCTTGACCTCCCCAAGGTGAGCGTACCCCCCTGCGGGCAGAGGGAGCAGCGCTGCCCCTGTGCTTTGCTCATTACTGCGCACTGCCCGCAGCTGGAGGAGCGGCTGCAGCCGTGGCTGGAGAACTGCTGGGCCACGGGGAACTGGACGGCCAACGCCCGCTACATCACGCGCTCCTGGATCCGCGACGGGCTGCGGCCGCGCTGCATCACACGGGACCTGCAGTGGGGCACACCTGTGCCTCTCGATGGCTTCCGGGACAAGGTGGGTGCTACGTGGCAAAGCAGGTGCCGGTGGGCAGCTGGGCCATGGGCTTCGGCCCCAGTCCATCCCATCCCACGTGGGGTGCACTGAGCACATCTCCCCCCCTTGCCATGCAGGTGTTCTACGTGTGGTTCGATGCTCCCATTGGATATCTGTCCATCACTGCCAACTACACAGAGCACTGGGAGCGCTGGTGGAAGAACCCGCAGCAGGTGGGGCTGGGGGTTGGGGGGCAGGGTGGGGGGACAGGGGGGCTCTGCTGACACTGAGTCCCTCTCAGGTGGAGCTGTACAACTTCATGGCCAAGGACAACGTGCCCTTCCACAGTGTTGTGTTCCCCTGCTCGCTGCTGGGCGCTGAAGACAACTACACGCTTGTCAACCACCTCATTGCCACAGGTGCTGGGAGGGTCAGGGGCCCGGGGGGAGGCCTGGGGGGTTTCCGTGCTCAGAGGGATGGGGGTGGCGCACTCAGCCCCGGCTGCCATCATGGTGGTGCTGCTGCTGAGCCTGGTGTGGGGCTGTGATGCCTCTGTGGGGCTGTGACTGCTCCGTGGGGCCATCCCCTGCCTCCCCCTGCAGAATACCTGAACTATGAGGATGGGAAGTTCTCCAAGAGCCGCGGCGTGGGGGTGTTTGGGGACATGGCCAAGGACACGGGCATTGCGGCCGATGTGTGGCGCTTCTACCTGCTGTATGTGCGGCCCGAGGGCCAGGACAGTGCCTTCTCCTGGGGAGATCTTATGCTGAAAAACAACTCGGAGCTGCTGAACAACCTGGGCAACTTCATCAACAGGTGGAGTACGTCAGGGTGGGGGCCAAGCATCCATCTCTGTGCTGCTCTCACACCCATCCGTCTGTCCCTGTGTCCGCAGAGCCGGGATGTTTGTCTGCAAGTTCTTTGATGGTGCGGTGCCCCCCATGGTGCTGACTCCGGGTGACCACCGGCTCTTGGCTCGTGTCACCATGGAGCTGCGGCAGTACCACCAGCTGCTGGAGAGGGTCCGGTGTGTGGCTGCAGGGCTGGGCTCGGGGTGGGGGTTGGGCACCCCCCAAGCAATCACTGATCCCCTCTGTCTGTCCATCCGTCTGTCTGTCCATCCCCCCCAGCATCCGTGATGCTCTGCGCTGCGTTCTCAACATTTCCCGCCACGGCAACCAGTACATCCAGGTGAACGAGCCCTGGAAGCGCATCAAGGGTGGCGAGGAAGACAGGTAGAGGGGGAAAGCACGTGGGGTGGGGGTGGATGTGGGGCCAGGACCTGGTGCCCATGTGGGCCTTGTGCCCCACAGGCAGCGTGCTGGCACCGTGACTGGTGTGGCAGTGAACGTGGCGGCGCTGCTGGCTGTGCTGGTGCAGCCCTACATGCCAGCAGTCAGTGCAGCCATCCAAGCACAGCTCTGCGTGCCCCCGGAGTGCTCAGTGCTCAGCCACGTCTTCACCTGCACACTGCCGCCCGGCCATCGTGTGGGCACGGTATGGGGGGCAACATGGGGGGTTGGAGGGGGGGGGGGTCCTACAGTGCTCAACCTGCTTCTCCTTTGGCCCCAGGTGAGTCCACTCTTCCAGAAGCTGGAGAGTGAGCACATCGATGCCCTCCGCAAGCGCTTTGGAGGAGGGCAGGTGAGTGGGGGCTGCTCAGCCATGGCATTCCCTCCTCCCTCTGCCTGTCCTGGTCCTCCTTCCCACCATTCCAGCCACAAGCATTTATTTCTCCATCTTGGTGCTTCTTCATCCCTCTGCCTCGGCACCTTGTTGTCCCTCTCCTGTCTCCTCTGTTTCCCCTTCTTACCCAGGCAGTGCTCCTCTGCCATGGCATCTCCTCCCTCTCCCTCTTCCAGTTCTTTTTCCTGCCGGTCCTTCCCTGGCCTCCAGGACCCCTGTAGCTCCCCTCAGCACAGACATCTCTCTCTCTCTCTCTCTCTCTCTCCTTCCTCAGGCAAAGCCCCCCAATCCCCCTGCACAGTCAGATCCCCCCTCGGTGCCAGGCCTGGCTCCCACTGACCCAAACCGCATCCAGGAGCTGACAGAGCAGGTGGCCGAGCAGGTGAGTGTGGGCAGTGAGCAGCCCCAGCCCCCCCCCCGTTCCCCCTCCCCATCCCCCCCAGCCCTCACCCCGCTCTGTCCCAGGGTGACTGTGTGCGGCGGCTGAAGGCGAGTGGTGCAGACAGAGCGCGCATCGACAGCGAGGTGGGCAAACTGCTGGCACTGAAGCGGGAGCTGGCGCTGGCCCAGAACAAGAGCCCTGACACCCCCAGGGGCAAAGGGAAGAAGTAACACAACGGGCCGTACTGAGACGAGTGTAATAAAACAGATGCTGTACAAAGGTGCTGTAAGTCCTTGCTGTGGGGCTGCCCCCCAGGTGCCGGCTGTCCCATCCCATCCCATTAAGTGCGGCGGAGGCTGAGGACGCGCTCGATGAGGGCAGCCCGTGCCCGCTGCACCTCTGAGCTCAGCCGCCCGACCTCGGCCCGCAGCCACTCGTTGTGGGCACTGAGCTGCCGCAGCCGCTGCTCGCTCTGCTGCTCCCCCCCCCCACGCTTCCGCTTGGCCCCGCGCCCCACAGGCCGCCCCTCAGCCTGCGCGGGGGGTGACATGGGGGGCTGGGGGGGCTCCGGCACGGTGCTGTCCGTGCTGTCCGTGCCCAGCAGCTGCAGCAGCTCCGTGCTCAGCGCCTCGTCCAGCTCGCAGCACACGGGGGCTGTGGCTGCACCCCACGGCGGGGCCGGCTCTTCTTCCTGCAGGGACACACGAGGTAAGTGGTGACGGGGCTCCGTCCGTCCGCTGTCCTGGAGGGCGCCCCGCGCTGCTCACCTGCTGTGCCCCCCCAGGCCCGGGGGGCTCGAGGGGCTCCGCTGCCACCAGCAGCTCCTGCAGCTCCTGCAGCTCCAGGAACCAGGCGGGCAGCTCATCGGGGGGCGGCTCCCCGGCGGCCGCCATTGGCGATGGGGACACGCGGGGATGTAGAGACACAGCGATGGGGGGGGGCAGGACGGGGCTGTGCCCCCTGCGGCCCGCGGCGCTCACGTGTGCTGCCCTACGAGGCCGCTCTTCCTTCTCGATGCCTGCGGGGCAACAGCGGGGTCCGCGTGCGCCGGGCAGAGCGGAGGGACCCGGGAACACGGGGGAGCTGCCCCCCCCCCCCACCTCCATGGAACCGGAGCCCCCTCCCGGGATACCCCCCCCCCACTCCCGCCCCTTTGCAGCCCCGCCCCCTTGGAGCCCCCCCCCGGAACCGCAGACAGAAACCTCCCCCTGCAGACCGCAGTCCCGCGCCCTGGGCTCTCACCCGCGACGGGTCTGCCCGGCAGCCTTGGACCCCCCCCCTCCAATAAGGGAATCCCCCGCCCCCCCCGTACCTTCCTGCCCGGTCCCGGCTCCCCGCAGCCCGGCCCCGCCCGCAGCGCCCGGTTCATCCTACACCGCATCGTGCTCCGCCGTTCAGCCGCTCTGCGCCGCCCCCGCCGCCGACAGCCCCTTTTATAACCCCCGCATGACGCAAAGCTGCGCCATCTGCGGCCAATCAGCGCTCCGCAGCGCGGCGACGTCACGGAGAAGCGAGCCAATGAGAGCGGAGGGGCGGGGCGAACGGCAGGGTGATGCAAGGGTCGGAAAGCGCGAGCCGCCGGGCCGCCAGGGGGCGCTGTGCCCATAGGGGGCGCTGTGCCGGCAGGGGGCGCTGTGCCGATAGGGGGCGCTGTGTCGGTAGGGGGCGCTGTGCCCATAGGGGGCGCTGTGCCCATAGGGTCGCTGTGCCGGTAGGGGGCGCTGTGCCCATAGGGGGCGCTGTGCCGGTAGGGGGCGCTGTGCCCATAGGGGGCGCTGTGCCGGTAGGGGGCGCTGGGTGGGGTCATGTTTGGGTTTGAGGTCGGGTTCTGGTTCTGGGTGGGGTTGTGGTCGCTCTCAGGGTCACCCTTTGCGTGGCCGTTCACCGTTACTATTGACCCTTCATTATTCAGACACGCTTTGCTCTGTCCCGGACTCCGCTCTCTCGATAGGGTCGATCCGGGTCCCATTCGCTCAGTGGTGACTCGCTCTCGGTTCCGTCTCTCTCCGCCCATCCCTACTCCCCCCGTATCCTCCGCATCCACCGGCTCACGGCTCCTCCCCCGGTTCCGCCGGGCGGCGCATCCTCCAGCGCGGTGAATGTCAGCAGCGTCTGCTGCACGAGGCAGCGCACGGCCGGCTCCGAGTCGTCCCTGGCGCCCTGCAGGGCTGCGGCGGAGCGGGGCCGTGTCGCCACGTGGGTCCCGCGCGGCACGTTCCGGTGCGGGGCTGCGGGGGGGGGTCTCACCTTCCCGGATGTCCAGCGCCACCTGCGGGTTCTCGTTCCTCAGCTTCCGCCCCATCATCCCTGCGCACACAGCCGCTGTCAGCCTGGAGCCCCCAGGGAGACCCGCAGAAACCCCGCGGTACCAACAGCGCCTTCGTCAAACACGGCGACCCTGCAGCGTCCCAGGGACCCTGTGGTTCCCCAGTGACACCCGTGGTGCCCCGGTGAACCCCCGAGACCCACACAATGCCCCGACGATCCCAATGTCGCCCCAGAACCCATCGGTTCCTCATTGACCCGCCAGCCCCCCCCCGCTCACCGACCCCGCAGCGCTCAGCCGGAGGGATGGGGACCCCTCGGGGCCGGGACCCACCCAGGAAGCGCACGGCCGCCTCCCTGACGGGCGCCTGGGGGCTGAGCAGGTGCAGCACGGTCTGCTTCAGGTACTGCTCCAACACTCTGCCCCGCTTCTGAAGCTGCAGAGAACAGCACGGTGAGAACTGCAGAGCACCCCCCCCCCCCCTCCGCTTCTGCAGGGGAGCAAGGAGGGTCCCGGCATAGGGGGGGGTTTGCCGGGTGGGGGTCCTTACCAGGCAGTCAGCGATCTTCCACACATCCGCCGCGCCGGCCAAGCGTTGCAGTTGCTGCCAGCCCAGGAGTTTGGCGGCGTGGATCAGAGCTTTCTGAGCGGCCTGGGGGGCAGCGACACAGGGGGAGGGTGTCGGTGGGAGATCCTGGGGGGCCACCCCCATCCCCACCCTGGGGCAGCACCACAGCCGGACCCGGTCACAGGCAAAGGGGTGGGGGGGTGGGAGGGTTTTCCTAACCTTAATGACAGTATGGGCAGGTGTGGCTGAGGAGGGGACTGGGAAGAACGTATGGGTGGATATAACGGGGGTCTGGTAACTAGAAGGGCTGTAAGAGTGAATAAGGGAGGGGGATCTGGGAGGGCTGCGTGGGGGGGGGGGGGGGGTGCTGGTGAGACCCAGTGACCTCAGAGGCCCCTTCCAGCCTTCACAATGCAGTGACTCCATGGGGGGGGGCTGTGGTCATGCTGACTTTGTGACCCCACGAGCTGCCCCCACCTGCGCCACGTTGGGGATGTCCTCGTTCATGTGGATGAAGAGCGGCAGCAAACTCATCTTTGCCTGCGGCAGCAGCTGCTTCCTGCCCTGCGCCTCCAGCAGCAGCGCAAAGAGCTCCATGGAGCGGCAGCGCAGCTCCGCGTTGTCCTGGGAGGGGGCACAGCGCACGGGGTGGTGCTGAGCTCTGCACGGGGGGGGGGTTGTGTGCTCCTCGCTGCCCCTCACCTCGTTGAAGCAGGACAGCAGATGCACGGCCAGCTGCCCAATCACGGCTCGGATGCTGGCGGGGTGCTGCGCCGCGATGTCCCGCAGCAGCCGCATGGCCTGCAGTCTGACACCGGCCTGAATGTCCTGCAGCCACAGCAGCACGTCGGGCAGCAGCAGCTGCATCCTCCCGCAGTACAGGTCCCGCAGCCCGCGCAGCGCCAGCTCCCTGCTCTCCGCCTTTCTGCTGCGGATGTATTTCCTGAAGATCCTCCTGGCGCGGCTGTTGTTCTTGTGCTGCCCCTGGCAGCTCCACAGCTGCAGTCAGGGCCGGTCAGGGGACGGGGCTCAGCTCCCACCCCCCCGAGCGGACCCTCCCCATCCCCACACCCACCTCCGTGTAGAACGTCAAGGCGGGGACCTCCCTCCACTGCAGCTGGTGGAACTGCAGCAGCTTCTGCAGGTGGCTGAAGGTGCGGCCGCGCTGACCCCGGCAGCTCTTCAGCATCATCCTGTGGATGGGGGTAAGGCTGGATCTGGGCTGGGGTCAAGGGGACCAGAACACCCCATCCCGCCCCACAGGGGGCTCTTCCTTCTGCCCACCACACCCCGGCACCCCCAGAGCGCTGCCCCCCTTGTTCCCTACTTAATTCAGGAGGGCAGCGCTGGGGCACCATGTGGGGCAGCATGTGGGGCGCTATGGGGCAGAACGTGGGAGGGGTTGGGGCCGTACTTGGCCAGGGACTTCATGCTGCTCCGCCACGTGGCAGCGCCCAGCAGCCGTGCCCACAGGTCGTTGGTCTCCATGGAGGTGGCCAGGCCGTCCATGTCAGCGCCCCACATCAGACTGCGCGCCGCCTCCACCACCATCCTGCAGGGATGTGGGGCAGTGTGGGGTCAGCACACGGCCAGGGGTCAGCACACGGCCAGGGGTCAGCACACGGTCAGGGCTCAGCACACGGTCAGGGCTCAGCAGACCATCAGGGGTCGGTGCGGGCACAGCGGTGTCACCTGATGGTGGAGGTGGGTGCAGACGGGCTGAACGGGTCCTTCATGATGGTGGTGACCTGCAGCTGACCCAGCTCCCCCGAGGACACCACCTGGATGACGAGCGCCACGAAGAGCTCCGGGAAAAGCAGCCGCACCTGCGGGCTGTGCTGCAGGTACCGCAGCAGCTTGTGCAGCGCCGTGGCCGCCTGCAGAAAGCACCCGGACAGCGCTCAGCTCTGAGCTGCTCCCCGGTAGGGGACGGGGGGAGGGGGCGCCCCCAGGGGACCCCAAACTGACGGCCAGGGGAAGGACGCCGGCCTTGGTCTCCTGGCCCAGCGGGGAGATCTCCAGCAGACGCAGCAGCTCCTGCACCATCTTTGGCACCACGTCCACCGAGGACAGAGCCAGCTCCCACAGCTCCCATATGTCCCTGCAGCACAGGGACATCCTCAGCAGGAACCCCTCTATGAGTGGGGTGGGGGTCCTTCAATACGTGGGGTGAGGGTCTCTATGTGTGGGGTGGGGGTCCCTCTCCACAGGGGTGGGGGCAGCGCACTTTTCACAGGTGGGAGAGCAGTGCAGCAGGCTGAGTGTCAGCGCACGAGGGCTGGTGGTGGCCAACCAGGGGAAGGTGCCGCGGATGGTTCTCAGCGCCTGCTCCTCCGTGATCAGCTTCCTGCTCCTGTGAATGGCTGCCACGATGCGCTGCACCTGGGAGGGTCATGGGGACAGCAGAACTTCACTCCAGGTATCTCCAAGTCTCAAATCAGACCGATGCTGTGCAGGACAACCCAACGCAGCACGGCTTTCCTGCACCCAGCCCGACCCAACTCTAACCATCACGACCCAAACTCAGCCCCCAGCACCCAACCCAACAAAAACCCAACATCCAGCACCCAACCCTAACCCCCAGCCTCCAATTCAACCCTAATCCCACCCCCACATGCACGCAGCCCCCCAGCAAGCAGCTGCTGGTTTCTCACATCATTGGGCATGGGGTTGAAGTCGACCATCAGGACGGCCATCAAGGTGGAAGCCACCTGCGTGTTGTGGTTGCTGCAGTCCCTCATGCCCTGCAGCGCCAGGAGGATGAGGTCAGTCCTCTCTGAGGAGTGGAAGTGCTTCGCAAAGCGCTGGGGAGCAGCAAACACAGAGGAGCAGAAGGGATGTCAGCTGAGCTTCCCCCATCCCCGCAGACCCTGCGGCCAAGATCCCCAGCACAGAGATCCCTCCTGACCAGCAGAATGACTGTGGTGTTGGTGCTCCAGGAGAGGGAGAACTCGTGGTCATCTTTCCACTGCTCCTGTTTCTCCTTCTCATCCGGCTGCGCTTCCCAGCCTGGAAAGGAGAGTGAGGTGTGTGAGTGGTGGGTGCCCTGCAGGGAGCGGAACAGCTGCCCCCACCCTGAGCCGTGGGGCCGTGGGGCACCGCTCCCCAACACCAAGGGGTTCTTCACTGCGTGGAGTGGCAGCTGACGCAGCGCCATCCATGCCCGGCCCTGTGGGACGTCTGCGGTGGATGGAGGCAGACAGAGGCTGTTTCCTTACGGCTTCTCCCCAGGATAAAAGTGTAGAGGTGATGGAGGGCGCCCAAAGCGCAGTGGTGTGTTTTCTCCTCCTGGAAGGCGCAGCACAGGATGAGGGTCCCCACCAGCTGCCCCAGCACGGGCAGGCAGAGCTGGTCATAGGGGACGGGTCTGGATTGTCCCGAGTGATGAGGCTGTGAGTGGAGAGTGGAACATTGAGTGCACCCCCAGAGTGGGCAGAGCAGGGAAAAGGAGGGACAAAGAGCCCACACCGTGGGGGTCGAGCCCTTACCGTCTCCTGACAGTGAAGCACCAGGGAATGGGTCAGCTTCCAGATGCGCCCCACTGCCCTCTCGCGCGCGGCCGCGCTCTGCAGGGAGGTGAAGGGCATCAGCACCTGCGGGAAGAGGAGCCGCTGCTCTGCCCTGCAGCCCCCAGGACACCCCAGAAGGTTTTTGGGGTGGTGAGGGACACCCCTCCTCCGTGTGGCCCCCGTGGGCAGAGCTCACCTGGAAGACGTTTTTCAACTCCTCTCCAATGCTGGCGTTGTGGTGGATGAACACCAGTGTGTGCAGCATCTCATCCAGAGCCATCAGGATCTGCAGGACAGACAGAGTGGGGGGGATCAAAGGGGAGGGGGAGGGGGGGTGCACAGCAAGACCCCTCCTGCACGGCAGAGGGATCCTGCAGCTCCCAGCACCCACCTTGGAGTAAAGTTTGGTGTCCAGGTCCTGCTCTGAGGGAAGCAGGAGGATGCTCCGGAAACACACGATATAGAGCGGGATCTTCTCCTCCAGCACCCCATCCACCTTGCTGCAAAAACAGGGGCAGTGGGAGCGCGGTGCTGTGGGACGGGGAGTGGACCCCCCCCATGGGCAGCACTCTGCAGAGCAGGGGGGGGCAGTGCCAGGAGGGTCCCCCAGGATCATCCCCTGGGGCTGTGGGGCCACGCAGGCACCGCGGGGCCGTCCCGGTGTGTGTCAGTACCTGAGGGCGGTGATGGAGTCTATCGCTTGCAGCCACAGCTCGGAGCTCAGCTTCCCCCTCGGCTCCTCCGCCAGCAGCACCTGCAGCACAGCGGGACGCCCCGGCGCTCAGTGCAGCTCCGGGAGGAGCGGAGCCGCCCCCCGCCCCCCGCCGCCCCCCACCATGATGTTCTCCGCCACTTCGTTCCGGCGGCAGAAGACGCGCAGCTCCTGCGCCTTGTTCCCGGCCGCTGCGCTGTCGCAGAGGGCGCGGACGCTCCGCAGGAACTTGATCTTCTGCTCCTCGTTCTGAGGCTGACACGGAGCAGGGCGGCGTCACGGGGGGGCCCGGGGGGCTCAGCCCTCCCGCAGCTGAAATGGGTCCGGGGGGGGATGGAGAACCGTCACCTCTGTGCTCCGGGCAAAGGCCTCGATGTTGTCCATCGCGTAACGCCCCACGGCACACATGGGCAGCCCAGAGGGGTCCAAGGGGGGAGCTGGAATTGGGGGCAGAAGGATGGAATTAGAGTTGGGTTTAGGGTTGTGGTTATGGTTAGGATTGAGGTTGGGGCTGGGTCAGTGTTAGGGTTAGGGTTCTGGGTAGTGTTAGGATTGAATTTGGGGTTGGGGTTAAAGTTAGGGTTACAGTTGGGGTTGGGGTTAGGATTAAGGGTTGGGGTAGAGGAGCCCAGAACAGAGAGTGGAGAGGAGGGGACTCTGCCCTCTGCCGCCCCATGCCGCCCCATGCTGCGCTTTGGATGCTGCCCCCCAGCCCTGTGGGTTCCCTCACTCACCAGGTGGCACAGCACGGGGCTCCTGGGGGGGGTCGTCCTTCTTGTCCTCCATGGGGCAGGAGGGGTTTTTCTCCTCCATGGCAGAGGATGAGGGCTGAGGTTGGGGGTCGGCCATGACCTGGGCAGCCACGAGCACAGAGAAGCGCGGCGGTTTGACCTGAGTTTGCATTGCTGGCCTGCTGTCATCAGCGAAGTGAGGGGCACAGCGCCAGCACCGCTGGACATGGGGGGCAGGGGGACGCCCCACTGTGACCCGCTGCCCCACCCACATGAGTTCCACAGTCTGTGCTGGGGAATCTATAATTACGATGGGCATCTCATTGTAATTCATTCATTAAATCATCAGAAAGAGGGCAATGGATGCAGTTTCCAGAATGAGAAAATGAAAAACATTCACTCCCACCAGGTGCTCTGGGCCCAGCTCTTTGCTGACCATGGCCAACAGTTGGAGCACTGGGCCCGGTGCTGGGTACCCCAGGGCAGAGTGGGAACTGCTGGGAGAGACCCCTGGGGACACAGGGCTGGTGGGGGCCTGGAGGTGTGAACCATGGACAAAGAATCCCATGGAGCCAGAGATGAAGGTGGTCAGGGCTGCACAGATGAGATGAGCCTCTTGAAGTACGTGAACAGCAAAGGAAGAGGGAAAACGTGGTCTGCTGCTGGAAGAGATGGGTGTGCTGGTAATGGGCTGACAGCAGAGGTACCGAATGCTGTCTTTGCTTCAGTGGACAAGTGGGGGGTATGGACAGGGCGGTCCCACAGATCCCTGCAGCCCCCGTGGATCTGGGATTGTGGGCTCTGTGCCCCACAGAGGTGCCAATGCAGACACACTTGGAGCCACCACGTTTATTTGGATCATCAGGGTGTGAAATGTGGCCACGCGGCCCCAGGGGAAATCGAGGGGGGGAAGCACAGCCAGGTAGACAGGAGCAGGGGCTGGTTCCTGCAGGGGAGGGGGGGATTCCAGGGGGCGTCAGGCAGGGGGGACACACACGGGCCCTCGTGGCTGGGTGCAGAGCTGCTCTCATTTCTGCAGCCGCTTGATGCGAGCCTCCACTTCAGCAAAGTTGTCCTCTACGACAGCCAGGTTCTCCTTCATCGTCTTCTGGACCTGTGTGTGTGGGGGGGGTGTGAGCAGAGGGGGCAGAACAGGGACCGCTCCCACCCCAACCCCCCCAGGACCCACCTCTGCCAGCAGCACAGTGTTGTCCTTCAGAGTGGCAGCCACCTCCTGCTGCGTGGTGTCAAGGTGCACCAGCACCTGCACGAACCGTGAGGCTTCGGGGGGGGGAAGGGGGAAAAGCTCAGCATTAGGGACAGGCACAGCCCCCCCCCCGCCCCCCATGTCTGCCCCCAGGACCCCGCAGCCCCTCACCCTGTTCGTGTAGGTCCCGGAGGGTCAGCAGCCGCTGCACCACGTCGGGCAGACTGCTGGCCATGTGGTCCCAGCGCTGCATCATCTCATAGACCTGATGGATCTGGGGCAGGGGGGGATGACAGGAGGAGGGGGAGGGGTCAGCACTGTCCGCGTGGGGGCTGCATCCCCCACAGCCCACGCTGGGTTTGCACTGGGGGCTCTCCCCACAGCTCTCACCTTGCTCTGTGTGTCAGCATCCTGCACGATTGCTTTGTGCTTGGCGATCTCATTCACCTTCCCCAGGACACTCTGCAGGGGGGCAGCAGATGGGACCCCAAACTACACAGTGACCCCCCCCACTGCTGGCATCAGCCCCATTCCCCCCCCAACCTCCCCTCGTTCTCCCCACCTGCAGCCGGGCCTCCACTTGGTCCAGCACAGCCGCGTCCAGGATGTTCACCTTGGCCTGCAGGATCTGCACGGTCTCCTGGGGAGGGAGAGTGGGGCAGGGGAGGGGTCAGGTGCTGCCCCACAGCCATGGGGTGAGGTGCTGCTCCCCAGCACCACCCAATCCAGCTGCAGCCAGCAGTGCCACCCAGGCCGGAGAATACAGCCGGACAGCAGGACTCACCACAAGGCTGGTGCCCTTCAGCCCAACCAGCAGAGGGTTCTGCAGGGAGGAAATGCACATCAGTGGGGCACGGGAGGGGGTGGGAAGGGGGCAGGGAACACGGGGGTATAATCTGGGGAAGGGGTCGGAGGCGCAGGGAGGAGCCGTCCCCAGACCTGGCTGTCGGGCTCGCAGCGCACCATGGCCTCCAGCTGCGCCAGGCGCTTCTCCAGCTCCGCGACCTGCAGGGAGACGGGTGGTCGTTGGGACCCCACCCCAACAAAGGGCAGCGCAGCCCCTGGGGGCCGGACACCGCCATCACCTTGGCAGCCTGGGAGAACTGGTCCTGCTCCGGCCTCCAGAACAGCTCGAAGGTCAGTGTGTCGGTGGGGGGCGCGGGGGCTTTGGGGGGGCTCTTTGCCGGCGCTGCCTTCTTGCACTTGGCCACTTCCAGCTGCTGCTGCAGGCGCCTGCGGGGGGAGATGTGGGGTGGCTGAGTTTGGGGGTTGGGGGGATCTCAGCACCGTCAGCTCAGATCCCCCCATCCCACTGCCAAAGCTGCTCCCTTTGACTGCACTGAGTGACCCCGTCTGGAAGTACTGCTGGATTTTTATCTGAAATCTGTTATTTAAGCTGTGCTGTGCAGTTGCCTTAGTTTCATAATGACCAACAAAGCAAGGAACACCAGGAAAACACCCCCTTCCTGCTGACAAAGCACCTGGGAGAGCTGCTCCGTGTGCCTCCCACAGGAGGAACAGCCATGGCCACAGCCCACCCCTCTGCTCAGTGGGGCTGGGTGGGACTCAGCTGCCCCCCACAATCACACTCACTTTGCCAAGGCACCTTCGGGGTCTGCAAAGTCGATGGTGGCGCTGGGGCCCAACAGCTTCTGCAGGTGGCACGAAACCAGCTGCTGCTTCAGCCCCTCCAGCTGCCGGGCCAAAGCCATCGGTGTCAGCTCCTCCTCGGCCGCCGACTCCTTCATGGCGCTCTGTGGGGGGGGGGGGGCAGGCAGTGTTACCCCCAGCTCCGTGTGTCACCCCCCCCCACGGGTCGTGGTGCTGTGACCCCACTCACCTGGATCTGCTCCACGTCACGCATCAGCTCCTGCACCTCGTGCTGCAGCCGCTGGTACCGCTGCTGGGGGGTCTCTTTGGCACCCAACCCCTCTCCCAGCTGTGGGGACAGAAAGGAACGGGGGGGTCACAGAGTGGCTGAGGGGGCACAGAGCAGTTCAGGGTCACAGAGAGGCCATGGGACGGGGGGTCCCTCCCTGGGTAACCCCGCACTGCGCACTCACTATTTCGTACTCCCCGGACTCGTAGCCGGTCGTTCTGCTCTTGCTGATGCGGTCGGAGAAATCTGCGAGAGTGGAGTGGAATGGAGTGGAGTGTGGCGCCACCTGAGCCCCCCCGCGCCCCCACCCCCGGGGCCACCGCTCACCCACACCATCGGTGCCCAGGCGTTTGTCCTTGAACTTCTCGAAGGCGGCGTTGGGGTTGATGATGAGGTGCTCCACGCTGGTGCTGGTGAGCTCCTCCTGCAAGCAGAGCAACAAGTGAAGGACGTGGGGCTGGGGGGGCTCCCCTGTGTCGGGAGAGTGGGGCTGCCCCCGAGCAGCGCCGGGGCAAAGTGCAGCCCCCCAACACCCCCCGGCTGGGAGCTGCACGGCGCTGAGTGGCGACTGGACGCAGCAATGGCTCAATGTGGGCAGCGAGGGCACAGTGCGACCCCCAACCCAGCGTGGGGACATTGGGTCCGGCCAGCAGGGCACCCCCAGCGGTGGGAGCACGGCACGCTCAGCCTTCACCCCCAGCAGCCCCACGGCCCACACTGCGGAGCCCCCACACTGCGGAGCCCCCACACTGCAGAGCCCCCACACTGCGGGGCAGAGCATCCCTGGCCCCATGATGGAGCTTTGGGGACTTCACCCCTTCCAGGACCGCAGCACAGGGTGTGTGTGGGCAGCCATGGGGGGCTCTGCTCTCGCCACAGGAGCCCCCCCAGGTCCTGCTCCCCCCTCAGCCCCACGCTCGCAGTGCAGAGGGATGGAGAGCTGTGGGGCGGGGGGGCAGCGGTGGGTGCCCGCGAGTGGAGCAGAGCGTGAGGGGTGGGCGGGCTCTTACCAGCTCCTTGCGTTCCCCAGGGGTGAGAAAGGCAGAGCAAAGTTAGGAGAGGAGAGAGAAAAAACGCTGTTAGAAGGTCCATCCCGGTGGGGCGGCCCCACATCCCTGCACCGGCAGTGGCTGAGGAAGGGGGGGGCACCAGCATTGGGGGGACACGGCAGCACCCCGGGTATGGCAGCACCGCCCCATAGATCCCTGCAGCCACCTGGGAATGATGTGGAGAGCCCCATAACCATCCCCCCATCCCCATCAAACACAGGGCTGTGACCCACGGCTGGAGGGGGGGGTGGGGGGGACACTGCACAGCAACTGCATGTAAAGGGAGCAGCAAAGGGAGCAGCAAAGGCGCTTAATTGTGCAAACCAGTGTCTGGGTGGGGGGAGCGGGGGGGGAAACTGCAGCCAGTTCCATGCAGAGCAGGGAGGTGGGGGGGGCAGCAGGGAGGGCAGCCCCAGGGGGGGCGCAGAGCTGGGGGGGGGGTCACCCCACAGCCCCACAACTGCTGATGGAGGGGAGCAAGTGGTGCAGGGGGGAACGACCGCTGTGCCCCTGTGTGTCCCACCGCCCACATTGACCCCAGCACAGCGCCAGGAGGACAGCGGTGCCACCAGCAGCACACAGCTCACAGCACGGCTGATGTGGGGCAGGCTGAGCTGTGGGGCAGCCCATGGGGCTGGTTGTGGGGCAGCCCATGGGGCTGGTTGTGGCCCCCCCCGCCCCCCATGTATCCCGGGGATGCCTCACCGCCTCGAACTCGGCCTGGTCGTCCTCGGGGAGGTCGCTGGTCTCGTACACGTCGGGCTCATTCCGGGCCTGGGGCAGGGTGCTGCTGGTACCTGGCCTCCTCCAAGGCCACCGGCCCCACGAGCCCCCCCCGCTTCTCCCCACAGCCCCCAGTGCCCCGCAGTAATTCCCCATAGCTCATAACCCCATAACCCACCCCACAGCCAGACCCCCATAACCAGCCCCACATCCAAGACCCCCACAACCAGCCCCACAGCCATAACCCATAACCAGCCCCACATCCAGACCCCCACAACCAGCCCCACAGCCAGACCCCCATAACCAGCCCCACAGCCATAACCCCATAGACCAGCCCCACAGGCCATTAAAAACCCCAAGTAACCCAGACCACAGCCATAAACCCCATAACCAGCCCATCACATATACCTCCATAACCCACCCACAGCCAGACCCCACAGCTGCACCCAACCCTCACAGCCCCGCACCACAGTTGTGCCCCACGGTCCCACCCCCCCCACCCCCAGCCGGCCCCACACCTACAGCTGGGCCCCACCCACACCCCCCCAAATAACCTCACACCCCCCCACTCAGCAGATGCCGGCAGATCCGCGAACTGGGATCCGCCATCGCTGGCGGCGAGCGGGCGGGGGGCGGCACGGGTGGGGCCGCGATCGCGAGAGTTGGGCTGGATCTCGCGAGAGTTGGGCCTCGGGTGGAGATGGGAAAATGTAGTCCGAGCTGGGGGAGGACGGGGGGGGGCAGATGTCGCGGGGGGGAACATGGGGGGGTAATAGGGGAAATAGGGGAAATAATAGGGACAGGGGACATGGGGATGGGGGTGTCACGAGTGGGGAGCAGTGGGATTGTGGGGGAATACAGGGGGAACATCGGGGGGTGCAATGGTGGGGGCGAAGGAACGGGGGGGAGCACAGGGGGGTGGGGACATGGGGGGATAACAGGGGGGGGCCAAGGACGGGGGCTGGCAACAAGGGGGGTCACGTGGGAGGGACACGGGTGGGGGGGGCACGAGGGGTCGTCGTCCCCATCGGACCCCGAAGGACGCTCGGAGGGGGGGGGGTAATAGGGGGGGGGAGGGCCGTGACTCAGCAGCCGCTGAGGTGGGGGGGCACAACCGAGACCCCGAGGCAACCGGCGAATCGCCCCCCCGCTGACTCCCCCCCATCAGTTAAACAACGAGGATCCACGCTCGTTGTCCCCCCATGATTTCAGCACTAATGGGGGGCCTCTCAGCCCCCGTCCCTCCGCACCTCTGCCACCTTAAGGGCAGCTCCTCCTTATGGGGGGGGAAGCCGAGGGGCGCGTGACGGGTGGGGGGGCGGGCCTGCCCTTCCCCCCCCCGCCTTTTCCCACCTCACCTTCCGTGCGGCGCTGCAGTGGCGACAGAGACGCGGTGACCCAGATAGCGGTCTGCAGCCGCTGCGGAAGCATCCCGGGCCGCGCCGCCGCCTCCAGCATCCAGCGTCCAGCACAGCCACACTTCCCAGCACCCAGCATCCCGCAGCCCGACCCGCAGCCCGGTACGCCCCAGCCGCCGGTTCCCGTCCTTCAGCCCTCGGGTCCCGCCGCGCTGTACAATCCCGCATCCCTGGGCAGCGCTCCCCGGGCCGCATCCTCGGAGCCGCGTTCTTCACCCTGGTACCAACCCGCCCCGCCCTGAGGATCCCGCATCCCCGGTGCCGCCCCGCAGGTTCCCGCATCGCTCCGCACCCCGACGTCCTCCGACCAGGATCCCACGGGATCCGCACCCTCAGGTGCCCCCGCTCCCCACCGCTCCCTCCGCGTAAACCACCCGCTACCGTCCTCGGTCTCTCCGCACCCCGCGCCCCCCCGACATGGCGGAGCCCGGCCGCCGAGTGCACGCATTAAGGTGCTTGTGCCGCTTTCGGCCCCTGAACCAAGCGAGATCCGCGGGGCGATCGCTTCCTGCCGTTGTATCCCTGGCGATAGACAGGCGTGGTGGTTGGGGTGAGTCGGGGGGGGTCGGGGCTTTTGGGGTCGGGGGGGGTTTGGGGCCCGGGATCTGGGAACCCCCGCTCCACCTTGGTCCTTTAAGATCTGGGGTATTGGGGAGCGGGGGCCCTGCGCACGAGGGGGGCGGGATGGAGGAGGTGGGGGGGCGTTTGATGTGGGGGGGTGCATTCTGTGGGAAGGGGGGGCCAGGTTACTGGCGGCGTGGGGGTTGGTCAGGGTGTGGCCGCTGGAACGGTGCCAAAATCCCCATCCCCGCCCGCCATCTCCCTCCCCCCCCCCCCCCCGCTTTTGCTCCGAGTTCTCCCAGTCTGTCCCAGTGACTGGGGGGGGGGGCGTTGTTTACAATGAGCCCCCGGCTCCATGGGGGGCTGCCTCCCTCCACCCCACACTCCCCCGCTCCGTCAGCCCGAGGGGAGTCCCGGGGGGAGGGGCGTTTGCCGCAGATCTGCCCCCCCAACCCCCCGCCCTCCCCTCCCCACCAGCTGCGGCCCTTTGTTAGTGCCGGGCCCCCCCCGGGGTATAACGGGCCGGGGGGGTCAGGGGTGGAGACCAACCACACGCTCCCCCCCAAACAGCAGCCACCCCATAATGGGGCGCTCAGTGCGTGGAGGGGGCTCTCCTGCAGGGGGGGGTTCTCTGACTGAGGGGGTGTCTCCTGAAAGGGGAGGTCAATGAATGGGGTGTTCCCCTGACTTCGGGGCGTCTCCTGAACTGGGGGGGGGGGGGTGTCTCCTGTGTGGGATTCTCCTGAATGGAGGGGTCTGATGAATGGGGGGGGGGCCCCGTGAATGGGGGGGGGTCCTCAGTGATCCCATCCGGCCCCTCTGGAGGGTTCATAAAGCGGGGATCCCACAGGGGAGGTGGGGGCTGCAGAGTGCTGCTGTGCGGTGCCGCTGTGCCGGCGCATTGCGTGCTGCTGCGGAGCCGGGCGTGCTCGGGGACTGCGGGGGGGCTGCGGCCGGGACCCCCCCCCTCCATCCCCCCGCTGTAACCCGGTGTAACCGAATCCCCGGGGGGATTCCGCCGGACCCGGGGCGGAAGCGGACATTCAGCACCGCGGAGATGGACAGCTCCCGGCGGGCGGGGAATGAGGGGGAATGGGGGGGGGGGATATGGGGGATATGGGGGATATGGGTCAATGGGGGGTTAGGGGATGTGGGGTCTGTTGGAGTCTGAAGGGGGTCTGGGGGTTCTATAGGGTCTATAAGCCAGTTAAACTGTATGAGGTGTGCGGAGGGTGATGGGGGGCCGAGGGGGGGCATGTAGTATCAAGGGCTCTGGGAGCTGAGGGAGTGTGTGCGACCCTGTGGGATCTGTGGGTGTTGTGGGGTCGGTGTTTGGGATGGATGGAGTGTGAGGAGGGGCTGTGGGGGCTGTGGGGGTGGGGGGGCTGTGGGGTTAATGAGGGGCACATGGTGGGGTAGGGGGAGGTAAAGGGGGGGTGGCGAATTGCACTCACTGGGATCAACTGGAATGTACCGGTACCCCCCGGTGGGGAACTGCAGCCCCTGCCGGGGGTCTCCACTGAACACAGCCCCCCCGTGTCCCCCACAGGGCAAACCCTACGTCTTCGACCGCGTCTTCCCCCCCAACACCACGCAGGAGCAGGTGTACCGCGCCTGCGCCATGCAGATCGTCAAGGGTGAGGGGGGGTCTGGGGGAGCTCGGGGGTCTGCAGGGCTGGGGGGGGGGTCTACAGGA
>NC_029544.1:1494339-1499134 GCF_001577835.2 Coturnix japonica | reverse complement strand
CGATGTCTGCCCGTAGGCAAAGATGGTGCCGTTGTACCCTGCCAGCACATCTTGGGGGGGAGGGGGCGGCAGTGAACGGAGCCCCCGGGACCCCCAAGGGATCTCACAGAGCCTCAGACCCGATGGACCCCCCCCATCCTACAGACTCCCCCAATTTGCCCTCATAGGCCCCCAGCAGTTCAGAACCCCTCCCTACCACACCCTGCAGTCCCCCCCACTTCCTATGATGCCACCCATGCTACAAGAAGACCCCCGAAACCTACAGACCCCCCCCCCATCCTACAGACCCCTGCCCAGCTTTGCGACCCCCCCGAGCTATGAAAACCGCCCCCAACCTACAAACCCCCAAACCTCAGCCCCCGCACATGCTACAGACCCCCCCCACCCTACAGCCCCCCCACACACTGGGGGGCGCTGGGGGGCACTGGGTGGATACCGGGAGGCACTTGGAGCCCCCAGTTCTGGGGTGTCACCACCATCCCCCTTACAGTGACCAAGACCAACCTGTCGGTGCATGAGGACAAGAACCGCGTCCCCTACGTCAAGGTGGGGGTCCCGGGGGGGGGGTTCCAGGGGCAGCCCCACAGAGGGGGGGGGTTCTGACCCTCCCAACCCCCCAGGGCTGCACGGAGCGCTTCGTCTCCAGCCCCGAAGAGATCCTGGATGTCATCGATGAAGGGAAAGCGAACCGCCATGTGGCTGTTACAAGTAAGTGCAGGATGGGGGCTGTGGGGGGATGCAGTGGGGCTCTCTGGGGGTCTGGGGTCCTCAGAGTGGTGCAGCCCCCCCCGCCATGTCCCCACAGACATGAACGAGCACAGCTCCCGCAGCCACAGCATCTTCCTCATCAACATCAAGCAGGAGAACGTGGAGACGGAGCAGAAGCTCAGTGGGAAGCTCTACCTGGTCGACCTCGCCGGGAGCGAGAAGGTGGGGGGGCCTCGGGTTGGGGCTTTGGGTTGGGGGTGTTTGGGTTGGGGCTTTGGGTTGGGGGTGTTTGGGTTGGAGGGTTGGGGGTGTTTGGGTTGGAGGGTCTTTAGGTCGGGGTGGCTTTGTGTTGGGAGGTCTTTGGTTTGGGGGGGTCTTTGGGTTGGGATGTCTTCTGGCCGGGGGTCTTTGTGTTGGGGGTCTGTGTTGGGGTCTGAGCCGCGGCCCCACAGGTTAGCAAAACTGGGGCGGAAGGTGCTGTGCTGGATGAGGCTAAGAACATCAACAAGTCGCTGTCGGCGCTGGGCAACGTCATCTCGGCGCTGGCGGAGGGCACGGTGAGACCCCCAGCCCCGGCCCCACCCCCAGCCCCACCGCGCAGCCCCCCGCCCCCCCTGAGCTCTGCCGTGCCCCCCCCGCAGAAGGCGTATGTGCCGTACCGGGACAGCAAGATGACGCGCATCCTGCAGGACTCGCTGGGGGGGAACTGCCGCACCACCATGTTCATCTGCTGCTCCCCCTCCAGCTACAACGACGCCGAGACCAAATCCACGCTCATGTTCGGGCAGCGGTACGGGGGGGGGGGGGCACCCCACGGCTCATTATAGACCCCACAGACCCGTTATAACCCAGTGACACCCCATGACACCCCACGCACCTCAACGGCACCTCCTGCACTGATTTTACCCCAATTGCTCCCCATTGCCCCACTGCCCCCTAATAGCGCACCCTCCCCCCGCTGCCCCCCACAGCCCCACAGGTGGAGCTTCCTCCCCCCGGGGTCCCCTCCTGCAGGTCCCCTTGGGGTGGGGGCACCGGGCTGAGCGGGTCCTAAACTGGAACCAGGGGTTGGGGGTGGAGCTGGAATTGAGGGGTGGGGATGGGGAGGGGGATCGTGACAGGACCCCCCCGCGAAGGGCAAAGACCATCAAGAACAGCGCGTCCGTCAACCTGGAGCTGACGGCGGAGCAGTGGAAGAAGAAATACGAGAAGGAGAAGGAGAAGAACAAAGCGCTGAAGGAAACCATCGCCCGCCTGGAAGCGGAGCTGAGCCGATGGCGCAGCGGTGAGGGGGGGGCAGGACCCGGGGGGGGGGGGTTGGGGGCTCCGGGACCCCCCCCCTTCCCCAGCAGCGGAGGTCGGACGGCGCTGTGCCCGCAGGGGAGGCTGTGCCTGAAACGGAGCAGCTGAGCGGGACGGAGACGGAGACGGAGAGCGGAGGGGGAGAGGGGCCGCGCCGGGGGGGGCCGGGCGGTGAACCCCCCCGCACCGACAACGACAACAGCTCCTCCATCGTCATCCACATCTCTGAGGAGGAGCGGCACAAATACGAGGAGGAGATCCGCAAACTGTACAAGCAGCTGGACGATAAGGTGCGGGAAGCCCCGACCCGCCCCCAGCCCCCAGGACGGCCCCGGGGATGCGGGACCCCCACCCACCCCCGCCCTGTGCCCCTCCAGGACGATGAGATCAACCAGCAGAGCCAGCTGATGGAGAAGCTCAAGCAACAGATGCTGGACCAGGAGGAGGTGCGACCCCCCCTCCCCCCATCACCGTCTGATCTCAAACCCACCGGGACCCCTTGGGACCAGCACCCACTTGGGGACCCCGCTGACCCCCGGGACCCCCCGCCCCCCCCCTTCCAGGTGCTGGCGGCAGCACGGGGGGGCGGCGAGGCGGCGCGGCGGGAGCTGGCAGCGCTGCGGGCTGAGCACGGCGCCGCACGGGCCGAGGTGGCGGAGGTGCTGGCGGCGCTGGAGGAGCTGGCGCGGAGTTACGACCGGAAAGCGCAGGAGGCGGAGGACACCGGGAGACACAACCGGCACCTGGCGGATGAGCTGGCGAGAACCGAGGTGAGCGCGGAACGGGGAGACCCAAATGGAGCCCAAATGGGACCTCAAAGGGAGCCTCAAAGGGAGCCTCAAAGGGAGCCCATAGATGGGACCCCAGATGGGACCCCGCCGGGAAACCGAACCGGGAGCCCAGTGGGATCCCAAACTGGAAACACGGCGCGGGGCTGGGACGCAGCCCCTGAAACGTGGGTCGGGTTTGGGCCGCAGGCGACAACGTTGTCACTGGAGACGGAGCTGCAGCGAGTGCGGGACCTGGGCGGGCAGCAGCGCAAAAGGGCGGCCGAGGTTCTGAACGGGCTGATGAGGGAACTGAGCGAGTTCAGCGTCATCGTGGGCAACGGGGAGATCAAACTGGTGAGCGGGGGCGGCTGAGTGTGAGTGTGAGTGTGAGTGAGTGTGAGTGAGTGTGAGTGTGAGTGAGTGGGAGTGTGAGTGTGGGTGTGAGTGTGGGTGTGAATATGGGTGTGGGTGTGAGCCGTGTGTGCCACATCTGTGTGTGCCATGCTGTGCTGACTGTGCCGTGCTATACCGTGCCATATCGTGCCATACCATGCCATACCGTGCCATACCGTGCTATACCGTGCCATACCGTACCATACCGTGCTATACCGTGCCATACCGTGGCATACCATGCCATATCATGCCATACTGTGCTATACCGTGCCGTACCGTGCCATACCGTGCCATATTGTGCCATACCATGCCATACCGTGCCATACCGTGCCATACCGTGATATACAATGCCGTACCGTGCCGTACCGTGCTATACAATGCCATACCATGTCATACCATGCCATACCGTGCTGTAACGTGCTGCCCACGCTGTGCCCCGGCAGCCGGTGGAGGTGAGCGGCGCCATCGAGGAGGAGTTCGCGGTGGCGCGGTTGTACATCAGCAAGATCAAGTCGGAGGTGAAGTCGGTGGTGAAGCGCTGCCGGCAGCTGGAGGGGCTGCAGGTCGAGTGTCACCGCAAACTGGAGGTGACGGGCCGCGAGTTGTCCTCCTGCCAGCTGCTCATCTCACAGGTGGGGTCGGTGGGGGGTGGGGGGACCCCCGGGGTCGCTGCCCCCCCCGGCTGATCTCGCCCCCCCCCCCCGCAGCACGAGGCCAAGATCCGCTCGCTGACCGAATACATGCAGAGCGTGGAGGGCAAAAAGCGGCACCTGGAGGAGAGCTACGATGCGCTGAGCGAGGAGCTGGCGCGGCTGCGGGCACAGGGTGGGAGATGGGGGGCACGGCTGGGAGGTGGGGCTTCGGGGGGGCACAATGGGGCTGGGAATGGGGGGCACAGCAGCGATGTGGGGATGGGGTGGCGCGGTGGGAGCTGGGGATCGCATAGCCACGACCTGGGACGGGGGGCACAGCGGGGACTTGGGTCTGGGGGGGTCACAACATGGATTGGGGCTGGGGGGCAGACAGAAGGGTTACAGGTTCAGGGTGATCCCGGTGCAAACTCCGCCCCCAGAGACGGCGCACGAGGCAGCACGGAAAGAGCACGACGAGACCCCGGAGAACGATGAGGTCAAGGTGAGGGCGAGGAGAGGGGGGGGTGCAGGGAGCGGGCGGGGGGTCCATGGGGCATCGGAGGGTCTCGGGAGACGTGGGCCCCGCCAGATGGGACGCAGGGTGGGACTTCCAAAGGCTGAGGGTGGGCGGGGTCTCCAAAGGGCGGCGGGGCGGCGGGGATACGGGGGGGCACCGTGGGGTTCCTGGCACTGACCCCCCCCGCAGAAAGCGCTGGAGCTGCAGCTGGAGAGTCACCGCGAGGCGCAGCACAAACAGCTGGCGCGGCTGCGAGACGAGATCAACGAGAAGCAGCGAACGATCGATGAGCTGCGAGAGTGAGTGTCGGCACTGCAACGTACGGACAGCGCCGGACACAACACAACACAACACAACGACACGACACAACACAACACAACAACACAACAACACAACACAACACAACACAACACAACATAACAACACAACACAACAACACGACACAACACAACACAACACAACACAACACAACA
>NC_029544.1:1493252-1494197 GCF_001577835.2 Coturnix japonica | reverse complement strand
ACAACACAACAACACAACACAACACAACACAACACAACACAATGCAACACAACACAACAACACAACACAACACACGACACAACGCAACACAACACAACACAACACAACACAGCACAATACAACACAACACAACACAACACATCACAACACAGCACAATACAACACAACACAACACAACACAACACAACACGACACAACACGACACAGCACGACACAGCACGACACAACACGACACAGCCCGACACAACACATCACAACATATCACAACACAACACAACCCCTCTCCCACTCCCAATCCCAGCCCCAATCCCAACCCAACCCCACTCTTACCCACCACCTCCCCATCCTGCCCCCCCTCCCCCCACACCCGGGGGTCTCCCCCTGTGGGCGGTGCCCCTTGACCCCCCCCCCCGGGGGCCCCCCCCGGGGGGGGGGCCCCCTTGCCCCCCCCCCCCCCAGCCTGACGCAGAAGCTGCAGTTGGAGCTGGAGAAGCTGCGCGCGGAGCACGAGGCGCTGCGGGGCGAGGAGCGCGCCAAGGCTGCGCGGCTGCAGGAGCTGACGTGAGCCCCCCCCCCAATGCCACGAGCACTGAGGACCCTCCTGAGGAGGCCTCAGAACCCCCCGCCAACATCCCTGTGCCTCCCAACATCCTCATGTGCCCCCCCGTGCACCCCCCAGATTTCTCCATGAGCGCCACGAGCAATCCAAGCAGGACCTCAAGGGGCTGGAGGAGACCGTGGTAAGTTGGGGGGGGGGCACGGAAGGGGGGGCGGGGGGTGTCCAGGGTCACTGTGCAGGGTGTGGGGGGTCCAGGGCTCCCTCATCTGTGCCCCCCCAACTCCCCCCAGGCCCGTGAACTCCAGACCCTCCACAACCTGCGCAAGCTGTTTGTTCAAGACGTCACGACTCGAGTCAAAAAAGTGAGGGGGGGGCAAAAATAAGGG
>NC_029544.1:1485430-1491607 GCF_001577835.2 Coturnix japonica | reverse complement strand
AGGGGAGCACTGAGGGACAGGGGATGGGGGTAATCTCAAAGCCCCCCCCCCAGCTTTGCCATCAGCTCCAGCGTGATCCCCAGCAGCCCCCCCGCCGCATATCAGCTGAACGTGGATAATGGTGAGGGGGGGGCGCTGGGAGGAGGCTTTATTTGGGGGGGAGGTGTTCCTCGTGCCCCCCCTCTGGAGCTGATGCTCTTTCCCACAGGGAATGTGACAGACATCAACGACAACAGGTAGGGAAACAGTGGGGGCAGGTCGGGGGGCTTGGGGGGATCTGTGGAGGGGAACTGAGTGCTGACCCCCCCCCCAGGAGTGACCTCTCCTGTGCCTGTGAGGCCGAGGAGCCCTCCCCACTGCTCCCCCTGCGCCAGGAGACAGCAGCCAGCTAATGCCCCCCCGCAGGTACCCAGACCCCCCAGGATCCCCCGGGACACCCTCACCCTGCTCTCTCACCCCTCCTCATCTCTGGGGGTCCCCCTCCATCCCTTCAGCCCCCCCTCAACCTCTTCATCCCTTTAGACTCCAAAGTCCCTGTGCCCTCTGCTCTACTGAGGTCCCCACACCCCCAGAGACCTCCCAATTTCCCCCCTCCTCCCCACAACCCCAATGGGGTCTCCAGCCATTCCCTTGAAGACCCCCCCCCAACCTCCACCCCACAACACTCTGTATCTCCGGGAACCCCCCACCCTTCAGGGCCCCCCCATCTCTCCCAGACCCCTCAATATCCCTTAGCCCCCCCATATCTCTGGGAACCCCCTCATATCCTTTGACCCCCCCATGTCTCCAGAGCCCCCCAGACCTCCTCATATCCCCTTACCCCCCCCGTGCCCTGACCCCCCCCCCCCTCCCCCCCCCCCCACAGGTCCCACTGGACCCATCACTGCTCCGCATGTCCTGGTGCCACGTCTGTGTCTGTGTGCTCGCCCCTTCCCTGGAGCCCCCCCACTTCAAGATCCCCTCCCCAGGACCCCTTCAGAGGGGGGGTGGGGGGGGCATCACCAGGGCCGGGGTGGGGGAAGGGGGCGGGATGGGGGGGCAGCCCGGGGGCCGCTTTGAGATGCCTTAAACCGATACCTGGAGGAATGTCCGGCCCCCCCCAGCCCCACCCACGTAGGGGGCGGTGACGCTGTGACCCCCCTGGCCCTGCTGCGCCCCCCCCCACCCCAAGCCTCCCCCAAACACGCCCGGCCCCACACGCGCTGCATGTCCCCGCTGCGGGGGGGGGCCACGCTGGAGCCACTCAATAAAGGCTGAGATGCTGAGAGATGCCTGGGGGTCCTTTGGGCTGGGGTCTATAGGGGGCACAAAGGACCCCATGGGGAGCACACAGAGCCTGTAGGGGGCATGCAGGGTCCCATGGGGGGCACACAGGGTCTATAGGGAACATATAGAACCCTGTAGAGAGCACACATTCCCTATAGGAAGCCTATGGATCCATATGGGGAGTGACCCCTATAGGGACTGCATGAAGCCCTGTATGGAGAGAGCCCAGAGCCCATATGGAGCACAAGGGCCCCTATGGAGATCACTATATGGACCCTATAGGAACACAGACACCCAGGGTGTGCCCAGGGCCCCATAGAAGCACCTGGGCTCCTATAGAAAACACATGGAACCCTATAGGAGCATTTAGAACTCTATGGGAGAACACAGATCCATATAGGAGTGCCTGGACCCCTACAGAAAGTACTTGGAACCCCATAGGAGCCCACCAACACCCCATAGGAGCCCACCAACACCCCATAGGAGCCCACCAACACCCCATAGGAATCCACCAGCACCCCATAGGAGTCCACCAACACCCCATAGGAATCCACCAACACCCCATAGGAGCCCACCGACCCCATAAGAACAGGCAGATCCCTACAGAAAGCACACGAAGCCCGGAACAGAGCGCACAGCGCACGGGAACTACCCGGACCCCTTTAGGGTGAGCACCGCCGGGCACCACGTGACGCACCACGTGACTCAGCTCGGGCCCGCTCTGGATATTGAGACTTCCGGTCCCGGACCGTCCGCTTCCGTCGCCGCGGCGGGACGGGCGGAAGTGGGGCGGGCGGAAGCGGGCGGCCATGGCGGCGGCGGCGGCGGCGGGTCCGGGGGCCCCGCGCACCAAGACCAAGAAGAAGCAGAAGCGCTTCGTGCCGCAGCGCGTCAAGGTGCCGCGGGCGGCGGATCCGCTGCTGGCCGTGCTGGCCTGGGGCGTCAACCACCAGGTGCGGGACGGAACCGGAACCACCGGAAACACCGGAGCCACCGGAGCCCACCGGGCTCTGGACCCGCCGTGGGCCCGGGGCTTAACGAGGCCCTTTGGGGGGTCCCGGGGTCGGGACGGTCCGACCTGACGCCCCCCCCCCCCCCCCCAGATCAACGAGCTGAGCCAGGTGCCCCCCCCCGTGATGCTGCTGCCCGACGACTTCAAGGCCAACTCCAAGATCAAAGTGAACAACCACCTGTTCAACCGGTCAGCGGGGAAACGGGGGGGGCATAAAGGGTTGGGGGGACATAAGGGATATGGGGGGGTCATAAGGGATATAGGGCCCCCCCCCCCCGCCCCATTCGCCGCGAGGGACCCCCGGGGTGGGGGGCCTGCCCCCCCCGCCCTTTTTCTACCCAAACTGTTGAGTTTTAATGGAGAGCCGATGGCGCTGTGCTTCTTCATAGAGTATACTATGGGGGGGGGCATTTATTGGGGCTGGTGGGGGGCACCGGGATTTGTGGTGGATCCATTAAGGGGAGTTCTGGGCTGGGCTGCGGGGTGTGTGTGGGGCGGTTGGTTCCCATGGGGCGGGGGTCCTGTGAGGTAATGGGGGCTGCGGTGGGGTCTGAGGGCACCCGTGGGGCCTGGGAGGGTTATGAAGGGTCCCGCGGGTTGGGGCCGTGGGCGGGGGTTGGGGCCCTGGGGTCTCATTTGAGCTCAATTGGGTTCACGGCGTGGATTCAGCGGCTCAGCCCCCCCGGCACTGACCCCCACGCTTCCCTTTTGCGCTCTCGTTTCTTTATTGGGTCGGAAGTTACAGAGCGGGGGGGGGGATAAAAACCAAAAAATTAAATTACCCCGCAACCCCCCCATCCCCCCCCGGGTTCGCACAGCGCCGCGTCCCTGCTGGTCTGTCTGTCCTGTCTGTCTGTCTTGTCCGTCCGTTCCGGCCGTGTCAGGGTTGGGGGCATCGCGCCCCCAGGTGACCCCCGGTGGCGGGGCGACCCCCGTCAGTCCTCTAGTTGATGGCCTTTGGCACGGCAGCTCCCTCCTGCACGCGGTCGCAGCATACGTGGGGTCGGGGTACCCGAACCTGGGGGGTTGGGGGGGGTCACATCAAACGGCTCCACCCCCACGGCAGCCCCACACTGTAACCCACCCCACCCCAACTCTTGTTGTCCCCAAACCACAGCCACCCCACCCAGCTTCCCCCACCCCACAGGCCCCCCAACTCCACCCTCCCCCGTTCCCCCATCTCACCCCAGCTCACCCAGCCCCACCCAACCCACACCCAAGCCCCCTCCCCTTGTTCCCCCCCCTTTACCCCCCCCCCGTTAACAGCTGCGGCCCCCCGGGAGCAGTTTGGTTTTTGTGGTTGGATTTTTTTGGGGGGGGTCGGTTCCACGGTGTATGACGTTGGCGCGGCCCGTGGTCAATGGATCGTGCCACGGTGGAAGGTGAGACGCTGCCTCAACGCTTTTCGGTAAACAGCCCCAGCACCTTTGTTGCCCTCGGAGGCAGTCGGGCAGATTACGCCACTGCGCGTGTCGGAGTGGTAAACGCACCCCCGGTTTGGGGTGTTTCGGCCTGGGTGGGGCACATGCGGTCACATATGGGCGGGGGGGGGACCTGGTGGGCGCTCAGGAGCAACGGAGGGGGGGGCTTGTGGGGGAGTGTGGGGGCTCCTGGGGTCACATATGCAGGCGTGGGGGACACGGGGGTAAGGTGGCACCGGGGGGGAACTTGGGGGTCCCGGCTGCCCCAAACGGATGTGGGCCACCCGGGGTGTGGCTGGGGGTCCCGTGTGGGTTTCAGGTTTTTTGAGGGTCGCTTGGTGGGCGTGCCCATGGGGGCGGTCAGAATTCTGCGGAGTCACTCCTGGGGACAGATTGGGGGCACCGATGGGGTCATCAGCCCCCCCCCATCAGCACCCCCCACATCCTCCTATTTCCCTCCTCCTCCTCTCCCCACGAAACCCCCCTGACCCCCGTCCCACCCCCTGACCCCCCATTACCCCCCATTTGTGTAATCCCCCCTTTACCCTCCTGCACTTTTCTTCGGGCGGAACACGTATTGGATTGTACATGGGTTCCGGCTACCGCTCGTAGCCCGGTAGCGGCAGCGCGGCGTCGCGGCTGACCAATCATTCCGCCCGTCTGGTGGGGCTGGTTCCCTCAGCGGCAGGCGCCCGTAGAACCGGCCACATAGACCGGGGACACGCCGTTGTTAACCTGCATGGCCCCGGCGATGCAGGCGGCGCAGATCGAGTGGCGGCAGCGCTCTTGTCCTAGGCGTTCTTTGCCGTGCCTAACCGCTGCTGCTTCGATGTTCCCCGATGGCAGATCGGGGCACTGCGCGCTCCCCGGTCCTCCTCCCCCCCCGCCCCGCTCCCCGCCGCGCACGGTCGCCGGCCCCCCCGCCGCCCCTGGCGCCGGTTCCCCGGTTGTGCCTGCGCCTTTTTCATGCTCCTTCTTCGGTCTCCTTGAGCAGCGCCTTCTAAGCGCCTCCTGGCTGCGCACAGCCGGTCTTGTGGGCGGCGCGGTCGCAAAGCTTGCTAGCACCCGTGTCGGTATCGCTTTCGGCGGTTCCACGCGGACACGGATCACGCGCGTCCTCGCTGAGCGGGACGAGCTGTCTCTCTCGTCTCTCTCGCTGCGTCCGACCGCGTCCCCAACACGCGGCGGGGAACCGTCACCCGGGTCTTTGCGCCCCCTCTCTCTCCCCCATAACGCCCCCCCCATAACGCCCCAACCCCTCCTCCACATAACAATACAACAAATCCTCCCGCCCCCCCCCCTACCCGGAGCCGCCGCCGTCGCGGTGCCGCTCGTGGCCGCGCATGGATCCTCTCTCTGCACGCAGCCATCCTGGACAGCAGCAAAGACCACTGCGGGGGGGGGGGTAAAGGGGGGTGTAAGGGGGGGGGGGAAACCCCATGTATATCCCCCACCCCCAGGGTCAGGGAGGAGGGGGGAATGAGGGAGGTCAGGGGGGTGTAATGGGGGGGGGCGAACCCCGTTGTACATCCCCCCCAACCCCCCCAAAATCAAAGGGGGCGGGGTTCATGTGTAGAAGTAGGGGATATGAGGGAGGGTTGGGGGGGAACCCAGTTAACAGCCCTCCGCCCCCAAAATCCCGGGCTCGCGCTGGGGGCAGCCTCATTGCCCCCCCTCCCAATCTCCACGCCCTATTTCGGTGGACAGATCATCATCGTTGTGCCCCCCCCAATGCCCAGGGGTTCTCACACCTGACTGTGCCCCTCCCAACAACCACCAGGGCTCACACACTTACACCCCCCCAATACCCGGGTCGGTCACGTGATGGGCCGCCCTCCCCCATGTGCCCCCAGCCCCAAAAGCTGCAGAGCTAGATGTCCGGTTGCCCCCTGAGCTCGGTGCTGCAAGTATATGGTTCCCTGTTGCTTTTGGGAGGGGGGGGAGGGATCGTGTCTCATTTTGGTGGGGTGCCTCATCGAGATAGGGGTGTTCTTATTTTGGGGGGGGTCCCATTTTTGGGGTCGCGGGATTCCCGTTTGGGTGGTGGGGGGGGCGGTTCCTATTTGGATGTTGGTTTCCCGTTTTGAGGTAAGGCGTCCTCATTTTTTTGGTGGTGGGGTTGTTTGGATTGGGAAGCTACCATGTGTGGGATGGGGGTAGGGGTTCCCATTTGGGGTGGTGGTCTTCAAATCGTGTAGGGGCCCTGTTTGGCGATGGGGGTCTCCGGTTTGAGGTAAGGCTCCCGTTTTTAGGGGGTCCCACAGCCTCCTTGTTATGGGGTGGGGGGGTGCACCCACCTAGGTTGAGCCCGATGGGGCGCATGTCGGAGGCTACGCGGGTTCAGCCGCTCCCGGGGGCTGCTGGTGGGGGGGCAGAAGGGGTCACATGTCATCGCCCCCCCACGATCACCGCCCCCCCCTTCGGCCCTTACAACAATCAAAGCGCCCCTCTCCCCTCCCCCTCCCCTACATCTCTCTT
>NC_029544.1:1475479-1481950 GCF_001577835.2 Coturnix japonica | reverse complement strand
GCACAGACTTGGCACAAAACGCCCCCACGGGGGGGGGAGGGGAATAGAAAACAGTCCGGGGGGCGGCGACGGGACCACGACCCCCCAACCCCCCCCACCCCGGTACAAAAAGAGCTAAAAACGGCACAGCGGGCACCGCGGCGGGGGGGGCGGTAACGGGGCGACGGGCCGCTCCTTCCCGGGTCGGTCGCGCTGCTCCACGCGTGGTACCCACGGCTGCCAACGTGGTGCCCACAGCAGACACGGCAGGGGCCCGAAGTACCGCAATACCCGCCGTGCGGGCTAATTAATTAACTGCCGTGCGGGCTAATTAATCGCCGTGCGGGCTAATTGCCGTGCGGGCTAATTGCCCAGCATGCACTTGAAGCGGTTCTTGAAGAAGAAGAGCCCATGTTTGAGCCTCGCTCCGTCGTCGCGGCTGCCGGGATACCGGTACCGGGCGTACAAACGCTCCGCCTCCGATTTGCGCCACGGCAGCGCCAGTTTGGACGCGTGATCCACCACCACGTCCTCGCAGGAGCCCACGTGCAGCACCCCCAGCCCGTCGATGAAGAACTCTGCGGGGCGACACGGGGCGTCACGGCCGGACGGAACGACGGGACCCGACGGCAGACACCAACACGGAGCCCCGTGTGTCCCCCCCCGGTGACGCCCCATTTCCCCCCCACTCACCGAGATGCGCCACGCGCCGCAGCCGCGGGTCGAACCCGACCTGCCGCACTTTGTCGGTGCGGGCCAGGAAGAAGTTGACGACGCCGTCGGTGACGACGCAGCCCGGGAAGCCCGAGAGGCGGTGATGGAAACCCGGCCGCGTCCACAGACAGTCCCCGCCCGCGCCCCCCGAGCGCACGGTCAGACGCTGCCGGTACGTCGTGGTGAAGCCCGTGATCTCCCGCACGGCGCCGCCAACCTGCGGGAACGGCGGGACGGCGCTGGGGAACGGGAACGGGCGGGGGGCGACCCGAACAACGGGACACACCGACCCCACGGGACACAGCGACCCCACGGGACACAGCGACCCCACGGGACACGCCGCCCCCACGGGCCGCCTCCGTACCAGGTCCAGGCTGGTTCTCTCCAGAACATCCACCAGCTTCTCCAGCCGCGTCCGCGCCGTGAAGATGAAATCGTCGTCCACCCACAGCACGTACTTGGTGCTCACCTGGGAGATGGCCAGGTTCCGCCCCGCGAACCAGCCCTGAGCCACGAGTCAGCCCCACAGCCGGACCCACACACGGAGCCCCAGCACAACCTAGGCCCGCCCCATAGAGACCCGTACGAGCCGCGCGCTACCATAAAGCCGACCGGCCACCATCGATACCCTGTCGAAGGGGCTCTCAATGCTAGAGGCATGTCGGGAACCAGTTAGTGGTTCCAGGCGCGAGGCAGGCAGGCGCTGCAAAGTTCCAAAGGAAGATTCGAAAGTTGTACCGAGTACTGGGCATGATTAGTTTTAGTGCGTGATGAGGCTGAGGTGAGAAGCGTGTAGTAAGGAAGTCGTTGACATATCTTACGGAGACTACCTTCAATGCTACGAGAGTGGGGCGGGTGGTATTGAGGGTGCAGAGCATTGAAAGGAGCTGCCGGGCCAGGATTAAAGACCCCCGGGGGCCCTAGGAGCCCCCGGGCCGCATCGGGAGCCCCGCCCAAATAGAGCGGCCCCATAGAGCCCCCGGCAAATCCATAGAGCCCGCCCCATCGAAGCCTCCGCCCATAGAGCCGGGCCAATAGAGCCCCGCCCCATAGAGCCACCCGCCGCCGATAGAGCCCCCGCCCGCAATAGAGCCCACCGCGCCCATCACGTGCCGGCCCGAGGCCCTATGATAGCCCCCGCCGCCATAAAGCCCCGGCCCCCATCGAGACAGACCGCCCCATTCCGAGCCCGCCCCGCCCCATAAAAATGCCACCCGCAACCCATAGAGCCCCGCCCCCATACGAGCCCCCGGCGCCAAGTAGAGCCCCGGGCCGCCTCCACACGGTGCCCTGATCCTCAGCTCCCACCGGCCCCGTCGAGTATGACGCCTCCCCGCAGCCCCCCCAACCCCAAACGTCTAAACCCCTCGGAATTCCCCATCGAAGACCAGCCGCGACGCCCCCTCCCATAGACAACGTTATCGCGACCCCTCGCCCCTCCGCCCCCCGCCCACCTTCCCGAGGGCAGTAGAGAAGCGGTAGTGGCTCCCACGTGCGGGCCCTGCAGCACTCTCTGGGCCGCTGACTGAGTCAGTCGGCCACCACGATGGTGACGGTGGGGTAGAAGTCGGCGGATGAATGGCGATCAAGCACGCCCGCAGTTATGTCGTAGCGCAGGAACGATCTTCGTGAGCGATGGTCAACTGCAGACGCGCATCACGGATCGTTGGTATCGCTACCGGGGCGCCGATTCACTGCTCGGGGAGGGCGGTGGGAATATGGGCTAGTGGGGGTTGGGTAGGGTGGTTGGGGGGGTCACTCATTCCTGCCGTCCCCTTGGACGTGACGGAGCTGTCCCGCAGGGGCCGTAAGGCCGCGTGGGTGGGCGGGTGGACAGGATGCTGTGATTGGCGGAGTGAAAGGGGGCGTCAATGGCATCTGGTAGGTGGAGAAACTGTCAACTGCAGGAGTGCGAGTGGTCAGCGATGGGGGGGGATCAACATCGAGTTCGGGTTCCCTCTTATTCAATCAGATCCGACCTGCAGCCCCCCCCCCCCATCGACTCCATCCCCCTCCCGCTACAATCCTCGCGATCCCAATTCCCCGCTCCGGCGGGACGTACCCCTCAGGAGCCTCCCCCTCCCCCCACTGAACCCGATGTCGGCGGTTTCGGTGTGGAACACGGTGTTTGCGTGTAAGTGACGAACTGCAAGCTCTGCCTGGTTCCAGGTCGGTTATCCAACTGAGCGGCTACAAGGTATTATACGGATCTTCCGCCAGCGACAGCTGGAACCTCCCCCTCACCGCGCACCGACACCCCCTCAACCGGCCGCCGCCAGCGCCAGCGTCCACCAGGGCGGCCTGTCAGGTTCACCTGGGGAAGGCGGGATAGTACAGAACAGACAGACGACACCCACGGGTACAGACTAGACCAGATCACAGACAAGGGTCGCAGCATAGACTACTCCCCCACACAACAATGCACCACAGCAGGCTGCCCTCCCCTTTGCCCGCACGTACCTCATACGCCGTCCTGACCCGGGCATGCACCTGCAAGGCTTGAGCGCTACCTGCGGAATTGGGGGTGGGGTAGGGTCAATTGGGAGCCTACATCGGATCGCCCCCCACATCACAACCTCCCCAACGTATCCCAGGCAGGTGATTTCCTCGCAAGCACGGCCGACACCCGTTGTATCCCCGGTGTTGACCGCCCCGGATCGCCTCACATTACCCTCCATATGTGACCCCACAGCCCCATGCCCTGTCCCCCATTGTGCCCCCAATTTGTGAACCCCCTGACCCCCAAACATGGAAGAGACACCTCCAAATACGATCGAGATTCCTACGCCGGTGCCCCCTTCGTTTATCAAAGCCCCCACCAGAGGAACCCCCTCCCCCCCAACCCCTTGTCCCCACCCTCACATGTCCCCGCCACAACCCTCAGCTTTCCCCCCAATGGCACCCCAATTGTCCCCCACGCCCGGACCCACCTGTGCGCTCATCCCCCCCCCAACAATCTGTGCCCCACGCCAACCGTACATCAACCTCGCCCTTACTTCCTCCCGTCACCCCGACTCATGACCCCGACAGCCCTTACCTCCCCCCTCCCCTCCTATCTCTTCTTTCTCCCCTCCATCCTCCACCCCACCGCCCATACCCGACCTTTCCCCCGCGGCAGCACCCCCCAACACACGCCACCCCCCCCACGCCACCACTCGTGACCGGGCACACGAAGAGCAACAGATTCCTGACAAGGCGGCCGTCACCTGCCACAACCGTGTGCCGGTACTGCTTCAGGGGACGTTGCCCGACCACCAGCCAGGGCCCGGTCATCGGGGGACATAGTATGCGGCAGGCTCCGCGGGGGGAGTGGGCAAGTAGGAAACGGAGGGTATCCCCCCCACGGCCTCCCCCCCCACACACTCCCCCCTCCCTTACCGAGACCGCCAGGCACGGTCCGCTCTTAACGACACAACGTACTGGGAGACTCACTCCTCGTTCCTTTCTGCCCTATAGGGACATCATGGTCTCTGCCCAGCCCCATATGGTCCCCACAGTCCCCCCAGCCCTATATGGGACCCCACAGCCCCCCAGTGTCCCATTCAGCCCTGTATGGGCCGCAATCTACCCTACATGGATCTCAGGGTCACACCGCAGGGTCCCGCTCTGCTCCATACGAACCCCACGGTCCCGTTCGGCCCCACTCGGAGCCCACGTTCCCGTCAGACACGCGTGTCCCTCGGGCTCCGTTGGGTTCCACGCCGCCCCCCCGCGCCCCGCCCCGCACGGCGCCCCCTGCCGGCCGTGCCGCTCACCGCAGCCGGTGCCGCCGGAACTCGCCCTCCCGCAGCCGCTGCAGCCGGGGCAGCTCGTCGGGCCCGAAGGCGCTGCCGAAATCCACGGAGCGGCTCTGCCCGAACAGCGGCAGCGACAGCGGCAGCCCCGGGTCCGCATCGCACGAGCACGAGTTGCGGGGCAGGAGCCTGCGGGAACCGCGGCCACAGCGGGGCAGCACCGGGTTATACAGCGCCATAGTGTTGTATGGGCACAGCATCATCATAACACACCATTATATTGCCATTGTATGGCTGTATTGCCATAGCATTGTGTGGATGTATTGCCATAGCATTGTATGGCTGTATTGCCATAGCATTGTATGGTTGTATTACCATAGCATTGTGTGGCTGTATTGCCATAGCATTGTATGGCTGTAATGCCATAGCATTGTATGGCTGTATTGCCATAGCATTGTATGGCTGTATTGCCATAGCATTGTATGTATTGCCATAGCATTGTATGGCTGTATTGCCATAGCATTGCGTGGATGTATTGCTATAGCACTGTATGGCTGTATTGCCATAGCACTGTATGGCTGTATTGCCATAGCATTGTATGGCTGTATTGCCATTGCATTGTGTGGCTGTATTGCCATAGCATTGTATGTATTGCCATAGCATTGTATGGATGTATTGCCATAGCATTGTGTGGATGTATTGCCATAGCATTGTGTGGCTGTATTGCCATAGCATTATCATATCATCATATCGTATCATATCATATCATATATCTCCATAGCATTGTATGGCCATGTCTCCATAGCATCATCATATCATATCATCATATCACCATCTCATCACCATATCGCCATAGCATCATGTCATTGAATGGCCATATCACCATGTTATCATGTTATCATATCACCATATCATCCCCATATCATATCACCACCCCGCCATTTTGCCCCCCCCCCCATTGCCCCACCACCACACCGCTACGACCCCATCGCCCCCCATTGCCCCCAATATCCCCCATTGCCCCCCATTGTCCCCCATCACCCCCCATGTCCCCCTTCCCCCCAGTGCCCCCATTCTCCCCACCCCCCCATTTCCCCCATAACCCCCCCGGTTCCCCCCTCACCCCATGACGTCGTCCTTCAGACGGAATGGGATGTGTGGGTAGTTCCTGGGGGGGGCTCCTGGCGGGGGGGGCGGGAGTCTCTCGCTCTGGGGGTGTCGCAGGTCCACGCTGCGGGGGGGGGGTTTGGGGGCACACAGGTGCAGCAGCAGCGCGGCCAGCGAGGCCAAGGCCAGCAGCAGCAGGCACAGCGGCTTCGGGCCCGGCCGCATCCTGCGGGGCTGCGGGAACAGCAGGAGCCAGTAAGGACCAGTAAAAACCAATGGGAACCAGTATGAGCCAATAACAACCAGTATGAACCGCTATGAGCCAGTAAGGACCAGTAAAAGCCAATGGGAACCAGTATGAACCACTATGAGCCAGTATGAACCCCTAAGAACCAGTATAAACCAGTGAGAAACAGAATAAACCAGTAAAAACCAGTACAAACCAGTAAAAGCCAGTGGGTGCAAGTAGGAACCAACGTGCACCAGCACAAATAAACCAGTGCACACCAGTATGAACCAGTATGGCCCCATTCACCCCAGTACAAAGCGGTGTGCACCAGTTGGGAGCAGTAGGAATGAGGGTGAGCACTGGTTTATATTGGTTCCCAGGAGCTGGTACGGCTCCTCACGGGTTCATAATGGTCCCCAGGGGGTTAAAGTGCCCCCCAGTGCCCCCCAGTGCCCCCCAGTGCCACCCAGTTCCATTCAGTTCTATTCAACACAAACCAGTGTCCCCAGTGCCTCGCACTGCCACCCAGTGGTCCCAGTTCCACCCACTGACCCCACTGCGAACCAGTACGACCCAATACAAACCAGTACGACCCAATACAAACCAATATGACCCAATACAAACCAATATGACCCAATACAAACCAGTACGACCCAATACAAACCAATATGACCCAATACAAACCAGTACGACCCAATACAAACCAGT
>NC_029544.1:1470251-1474398 GCF_001577835.2 Coturnix japonica | reverse complement strand
GGGGCTTCAATGGGGTGTGACGGGGGGGCGTCAGCGCGGCGGGGCGGCGCCCGGTCCTGGCAGCAGCACGGAGCCCCCAGCCCCATTGAATCCCATTGAGCCCCATTGAGCTCCATTGAGCCCCATTGAGCCCCATTGAACCCCATTGAGCCCCACTGAGCCCCATTGAGCCCCATTGAATCCCAATGGGCCCCATTATCCCCGCGGGGATCGGACCCCCCGCCCCCCAACCCCCCCCCGTCCCCGATCCCGGTAGTCACGTGACTGCCGCCGCCTGTCTCCCCCCCCCCCGGGATGCTCCGCCGCCTCCACCAATCAGGAGGCGGGATTCGCCTGCATCCCGCTCGGCCAATGGGAGGCCGCGCTGCTCCTTTAAGGGGCGGGACTTGCGTCACCCCGCGGGGCGGAGCCGCGCCTTCTCATTGGCCGCCACCGCGATGACTCGGACCAATCGCCGCCCCGCACGGAGCCGCCACCGCCTCCCCTCAGCGACCTCAATCCGGGGGGCTCCCTCCCCTCCCGACAGCCAATAGGAAGCTCCCTTCCTCCCGATTGACAGCCAACCGCCCAATGGCGACGCGGCCAGCCGGGAGGGGCGGGCCTAGCGAGCGAGGCGGCGGGCGGAAGCGGGGCGGCGGGGCAAGATGGCGGCGGCGCTGGGGCTGGCGCTGTCGCTGCTGGCGGCGCTGCGGGTCGGGAACGGGGAGTTGAACGTGAGGGAACTGAGCGACATGGCGTATGGGGTGGAGATCAGCAGGGAGCCCGTCATGGCCGGGCAGGTACCGGAACCGGGGGGGCACTACGGGAACCGGGAGTGGCGGGGGGGGAATGGAACGAGATGGGAATGGAACGAGAGTGGGGTGGGATATGGACAATGGGATGGGAGGGGGGCAATGGAACGGGAATGGGATGGGGGGGGGAACTGGGAACGGACAGTGGTGGGATGGGACGGTGGGCACCGGGAACGGGAACGGGATGGGAAATGGGGACAGGTAATGGGGATGGGATGGGGTGGGTAATGGGGATAGATAATGGGGATGGGATGGGATGGGGTGTGTAATGGGGGTGGGATGGTAATGGGGTGTGTAATGGGGATGGGGTGGGGGTGGGGTGGGGGGGTGGGGGCAGCAGCAGCCCCAGGCCCGACCCGAAGCGGGGCCGGGTGTTGGGCTGGGGCCCAGATCCGACCTGGGCTCCATGGGCTGAGCTGTGGGGCCCGTTGGGGGTGGGGGGAGCAGCGCTGGGCCCAGGCAGGAAATGGGGGCAGGAAATGGGGGGTCGGGGGGGGCGGCGGATGTGGGGTGACAGCGGGGGGGGTTGGGGGGATGGGGGCAGGTTCTGGGTGGGGGGTCCCTGTGGGGCCGTACCTGAGTCCGGTTGTGGCTGCAGCCGCCAGCACGAGGCCGGTGTCAGCGCTGCCGGGTGACAGCGCTGGTGACCCAGAGCAACGCTCAGTAACCGCTTCCGCAACGCTGTCAGCGCTATGGGGCACGGCACGGGGCAAAGTCTGCCCCATAGCGCAGTGCTGAGCGGGGCACCCCACCCCTCTGGGGCCACTGACCCGCCCCGCAACACCACAGGGCTCCGCTTGGGTCACCCCCCCCCTCAGCCCGGCCCTGGGGTCTCCTTGTGTCTCCAACCCCCCATTCCAGCCCTGTGGTTTCCTTTGTGTCACTTGTCCCCCCTCAGCCCGGCCCTGGGGGGCCCCTCCTGTCACACCCCCCCCCCCCCCCCCCCCCCCCCCCCCCCCCCCCCCCCCCCCCCCCCCCCCCCCCCCCCCCCCCCCCCCCCCCCCCCCCCCCCCCCCCCCCCCCAGCGCTGCCCCCCAACACCCCGTGTGCCCCCCCAGACTCAGAGATCAAAGGTGACATCCTCTTCCTCGGCCACTTCCAGTCGGCGTTTGACTGGGACGACGCAGCAGCGCAGGTGGGTGCTCAGCCCTGTGGGGGGGGCAGAGCCCGTGGGGGTCCCACACCCGCATCCATTCATCCATTGCTGTGCCCCCCCCCCCCCCTCCCCCCCCCGGGGGTGACAGAGGGTCTTGGGGACCCCCTGGCCATGTGAACCCATTGCTGCTTGGGGGCGACCTCATGGGTGCACCTGTCTACCTGCTCTCACTCGTCCCCCCCCCCCCCCCCATTTCCCCCCAGGCCTCCACCCAGCACCGCCTGAAGCGCTACCACAGCCAGAGCTACGGCAACGGATCCCGCTGTGACCTCACGGGTGCACCCAGGGAGGCTGAAGTGCGGGTGAGCACGGAGCGGTTTGAGGGGGGGGCACAGGGCACAGACCCCCCCCAACCCCCTGCACACACTCTGTGTCCCCCCCCCCGCCGTGTTTGCTGCAGTTTGTGTGTGAGGAGGGGGCTGCGGATCACATCGCGCGCGTGGACGAGCCGCAGTCGTGCTCCTACGTGCTGACGGTTCACACTGCCCGGCTCTGCCTCCACCCCTGGCTGCGACCCCCCCCCAGCGCCGCCCCCCTGCACATCCGCTGCCAGCCCGTCCTCAGCCCCCAGCAGTACGTGCACTACGTCCGAGCACAAGTCTGTGAGTGGGGGGGATGGGGGCTGAGGGTGATGGAGTCCAGGGGTTGGGGGGAGGTTTGGGGTTGGGGGGGTCCGGGAGGTGAATGGGGTCTGGGGGTGGGGGGTCCCAGGGTTTGGCGGGGTCGTGACATTGTGCTGCTGCTGCTGCTGTTGCCCAGCGGACACCAAGCGGAAGGTGGAGGAGATCTCGGAGGAGCTGCGCACACTCGACAGCCGCCTCTGGAGCGAGAGGGACGGACACGGGACCCCCCCGACCCCCCCGGCCCTGCACGGTGACACCGGCGCTGCCCCCACAGCTGCGGAGCTGCCCGACACACAGCGGGACGGCTCAGTGAGTGCCTGGGGGGGTTGGGGTGGGGGGGCTGAACGCGGGACCCCCCCCTGCCCTACTGCTGCCCCATTGCTCCCCCGTTGCTGCCCCACTGCTGCCCCATTGCTGCCCCATTGCTGTCCCATCCCGCAGGGTGGGGACTCGGCGCTGGGACCGGACAGCAGCACCAGCTCGGCCGGTGGGTCCTCAGTGCCGCCCCCACGGCGCCCCCTGGCGGCTCGGCGCGCTCCCCGTCCCCGCTGCATCCCCCCGGCTCCCCCCCATCCCGCCCCACTTTCTCCCCATCGCAGACAGCCCTAAGAAGATCCACTTCAAAGTGATCCGGAGCCCCCGGGAGCTGCTGCAGTTCCTGGAGGAGCTGAAGCTGAGCACCCGCAAGGTGTGTGTGTGTGTGTGTGTGTGTGTGTGTGTGTGTTTGTGGGGGGGGGTCTGGGCTGTGATTCCCCCCACAGCCCCCCCCCCCTCTGTGCCTCAGTTTCCCCATTACTGGCCCCCTCTGGGGTTGTCCCTGTGGATCTGAGGGGAGTGGCCTTGTTTGCTGCCCCCCCTTCCCCTGTCTGGGCCCCCCCAGGGCTGAGCCCTCCCTGTTCCTCCAGGCCCAGGAGAAGGGCAGGGAGCAGCAGGTGGAGAAGAGCCCCGAGACCCCCGGCCCCAAGGAGCCCCCCAGCCCGGAGCCCCCCAGCTCCGACCCCCCCGGCCCCGAGGAGGAGGAAGAGGTGGAGGAGGAGGAGGAAGAGGACGCGGAGCTGCTGGGGGGGTTCGAGAAGGAGCTGGGGGGGGGGGTCCTGCTGCCACGGGAGCAGATGGCGCAGCTGAAGGAGGAGGTGAAGACGGAGATGGAGAAGGAGTTCGACAACATCATCAACGAGGTGGGGGCGGGGGGGCCCCGATCCTCCCCATTGACGCCCCCCGACCCCCCCATCCCCCATTGACACCCCCCGCCCCCTCCCGCAGGTGGAGGACGAGCTGGAGGCGGAGGGACTGAAGGGGGACTTTGACCGTCGTCGCGCCTCCTCCTCGTTGGCCGCCACGTTGCGGCGCCTGATGGAGCGGCTGGACGGGGCCGCCCCCCCGAGCCCCCCCCCCGCCGCCAAGGACCCGGAGGAGGGAGAGGGCGCCGGGGGGGGCGCGGCTGAACCTGACCCCCCCGCCCCGCAAACGCCCGGTGAGCACAAACCGTCATGAGCGCAGCTGCGCCCTGTGCCCCCCCCAGCTCCGCCCTGTGCTCTATGAACTCCCCCAGCTCCGCCCTTGTGCCCTGTGCCCCC
>NC_029544.1:1461519-1467938 GCF_001577835.2 Coturnix japonica | reverse complement strand
GGGAGCCCCGCACTGAGGGGGGGGGGGGGGGGGGGGGGGGGGGGGGGGGGGGGGAGGGGTCGGGTAATAAATAGAGCTTCAAAAGTACAAACCGCGGGGCAGCCCCCCCCGTTATACCAGAGCGGTGCGCGGCTCCACGCACGGCCCCACGCTGGCGGCGCTGCTGCGGCGACGCAGCCCGGGGGTGGGGGGGCCGCGGGGGGTCGCGGGGCCGCCGGGGGTGGGGGGTCCGTCCCCGGGACAGCCGTGCTGCTGCAGGATCTCGGCGCACTCCCGGCTCCCGGAGCGTCGAGCGTAGAACAGCGCGGTGCGGCCCTGAGCGTCACGGGCACGAACGTCCGCGCCGTACTGAGGGACACGGCGTCACGGGGCCGCCAGCAGCGCCCTATGGCCGCTACCGGGTACCCACCACCACCCCACAGCGCCCTATGGCCGCTACCCGGTATGTACAACCACCCACAGCCCCTATGGCCGCTACCCGGTACCCACGGCCACCCCACAGCCCCTATGGCCGCTACCCGATATGTACAACCACCCCACAGCGCCCTATGGCTGCTACCCGGTACCCACCACCACCCACAGCGCCCTATGGCCGCTACCCGATATGTACAACCACCCCACAGCCCCTATGGCCGCTACCCGATAACCAAAACCACCCCACAGCCCCTATGGCCACTACCCGGTACCCACCACCACCCACAGCCCCCTATGGCCGCTACCCGGTACCACAACCACCCACAGCCCCCTATGGCCGCTACCCGGTACCCACACCCACCCACACCCCCCCGGCACCCCCCGGCGGGTCCCCCCCCCTCGTACCCAGACCAGCAGCTGGGTGATGACCACCAGCGCCATGTCACAGGCCACGTGCAGCGCCGTGCGCCGCTCGGTGTCGCTGGCCGCGAGCTGCTCCCTCCTGCTGTGCGCCAGCAGCAGCAGAACCGCCTCCAGGTCCTTGTCCTGCACCGCCCGCAGCAGCCGCTCCCCCAGCGCCGCCTCGGCCGCCGGCAGCGGAGCCAGGAACAGCCGCTGCTCGTACTTAGCGCGGATCCACGCCTCGCGCTCCTCCCTGCGCACGGGGGGGGGGGGGGGGATGGGGGGCCAAATGAGGGATGGGGGGGTAATGAGGGGGGGGTAATGAAGGGTATGGGAAGGGGGGCAATAGGGGGGGGCAGTGGGGCGGCTGTATGGTACGGGTGGCGATGGGGACAGGAGGCACTGGGGGGATCCCACAGCCAGGGGGGCAATAAGCACAGCAGGAAGGTACGAGGGGCAGCGGGTACAGGGCAGGGACACACTCACGGTCACACTCTTACACACTCTCACTCTCACACTCACACACTCATGGTCACACACACACACACACTCACACTCACACTTACACACTCACACACACTCTCACTCTCACACACACTCACACTCACACACACTCTCACTCTCACACACACCCACTCACACTCACACTCACACACTTACACACTCACACACCCACTCACACCCATCGGGCTCACGGCAGCCGCTCACCGGGACGATTCGTGCGTGGGTTTGCAGCGGCCGCGCGTGTTGTTCTCCCAGATGCTGTTGGCGGTGGCGTTGCCGATCGCGTTCAGCACCACGGTCAGCTCCCGCGGCCAGTCGTCCAGGTCGAGCGAGCGCACGCGCGACACGTGGGTGCCCAGATTGCGGTGGATCCCGGAGCACTCGATGCAGATCAACGCGCCCAGGTTCAGGCTGGCCCACGTGGGGTCTGCGGGCAGAACCGGGTCAGCGCCGAGCGGGACCGAGGCCCGGAACCGCCGTAATAGAGCCCGAATCGCCACGACCCGGCCCGACTCACTGGGAGCCCCGCAGTCCACGCACAACGAGTTACCGCGGGCGGAGCGAATGGCCTGAAGGGCCACGGCCTCACTCTGACTGTCCGTGCGGGCCTGAAACGGGGACAACGGGGGGTCACGGTGAGTGGGAGACAATGATGGGAGACAATGGGGGACAATGGGTGACAATGGGTGACAATGGGTGACAATGGGTGACAATGGGTGACAATGGGTGACAATGGGTGACAAGGCCCCCCCCGGCCCCTCCCGTCCCATCTCCCCCCCCACCTTGTTCTTGCCGCTCTCGCAGCCCTGCAGACTGGCCAGGATCTGGCTCTCGATCGCCTGCACCCACGCGTCGCGCTCCTCGAAGCTCCCGGCCTCGAAGTGCCACGTCTGCCCCGTGCTGGACACGATCAGGAACTCGAAGTTTTCCTCCTCTGCGGGGCACAACGCGCTGCCTCGGGGCCGGGGGAACAGCGGGACCCCCCCGTGCGGCCCACACAGCACAGACCCCCCCAAATCCCACCTCCATCCCAGCGCCCCCCATTGACCCCCCCCATCCCGGCAGTTCAGCCCCGCGGGTCGGGGGCGCAGCGATGCGAGGCAGGCTGAGGGGGGGTGGGGGTTAAAAGGGGTTAAAAGGGGGTTAAAGGGGGTTAAAGGGGGTTAATGGGGGTCTGGGGGCTGCAGCCGCGTGCGGGGCTCGAGCAGCACAATTACCTGTTTTATAAATATTTCTTAAACTACCAAAGCTTTTTAATTTCCACATTTTGCGTTTGGCTTCGCAGGGTCCGGCGGGAGGAAAAGAGAGAGAGGAAAAGGGGGCAGAGAATCAGGAGGAGCCCGCGAAGCCCCGGGAGCGGCGGAGGGAGGCGGCGGAGCACAGCAAAGGGGGGGAGGGGGGGGCGGCGTGGGGAGGGGGCGGCCCCGGGGTGGGGGGTGGTGGTGGCGGCGTCGGCCCCGTTCTGACGCCCCCCCCGCGGCCCCGCCCCGCTCACCTTCCGCCTGCCCGGCCGAGCCCTCGGTCTTGGACGGCGTGGAGAGCTTCTTCCGACGGTGCTTCTTACGGTCCATCAGCGGCGACGGCGGCGGATCGCGGCCCGAACTGCCGGGGCTGGACACGGTCTCGGGGCCGGAGGGTCCGTCTGACAAAGGGAGCGTGGATTTGGGGGGGGGGCGGCCCCACGTTTGTCCCCATGGACGGGGCCGGGGCCGGGGATGGGGCTGAGAACGGGGCTGAGAACGGGGCTGGGCCGGGCCGGGCCGGGGCGCTCACCGGGCAGTTTGGCGCTGGACGCGGACGCGCAGCGCTGCAGGGGCCGCTCGCCCTTCCCCGCCCCTTTGGGGCCCGGATCCGGGGGGACGCTGAGCCCGACGGGCGGCGCCGCGGCTGCGGGCGGGGAGGGGCCGGTGAGGGCGGCGGGTCCCGGGGCGGCACCGGGCAGCAGCTCCCGCCCCCCGCCCTCACCGCCGCCGTCGGCGCCCGCGTCCTTCAGCCCGTTGACGCTGCCCGACGGGCCGCACGCAGAGATGGCGCGGGGCGGCCGCTTCCCGGGCACCTTGACCGTGGTGCGGAGCAGGTCCATCTCCTTGCCGTGTGTGCTGTGGATGTAATCCCGGGAGGGGGGGGGGGGGGGGCACCCACGTTGATGGAGGGGTGGTAGAAGAGCAGCCCGTTGCTGGACAGGGTGACGTATTTCTTCTTCCACTCCTTGTTGAGGGAATTGCCGCTGCGCTTCAGCAGGAAGCTCTGGGGGGGGAGTGAGAATGGGGCGGGGATGGGGCAGCCATGGGGCAGGGATGGGGCAGGGATGGAGCAGGGATGGAGCAGGGATGGGGCGGGGATGGAGCAGGGATGGAGCAGGGATGGAGCAGGGATGGGGCAGGCATGGGGCAGGGATGGAGCAGGGATGGGGCAGCCATGGGGCAGGGCTGTGCCCGCCGCGCTCCGTGGGGCTGTGCCGACCTGTTTGATGGGGACGCCCCGCCCGCCGCCCGCCGGCTCCAGGCTGCGCTTCTCCGAGTCGCTGCCGCGTCGCGTCTGCGGGGACAGCGGGACGTCGGGGCGGCGCCCGGAGCCGCGGACACTCGAGGGTCTCTGCCCCCCCCCGCCCCCCCCGGCCCCACTCACCGCGAACAGGCTCGTGCGGCGCTTGGCCCCGCGGTGCAGGGAGCCGGGGGTGCCCAGCGGGGCGGGGGGGTCACAGCGCAGCTCCCGGTGACTCACGTTGGGGGTGGACGGCAAGGGCCGCGGGGGTCGGGTCTGGGGGGGGGGCGGGGGGGGGCGGGCAGCAAGCTGACGGGTCACCGGTTTGGGGGAACGGCGGAGGGGGGGGGGGGGGGCGGGGGGGGGGGGGGGCGGGTAGGGAGGGGCGGCAGCGACGAGATGGGGATCGCGTTTGGGGGTGGCACCGCGGGGGGGGCGGGAGCGGCGGCGGCGGCAAGCGCACGCGGGTGTCCGGTTTTGGGGGGGAAGACGGCGGGGGGGGGGCCGGGGAAGGCACAGCAGCGAAGGGTCCGGTTTGGGGGAACCGCCGTGGGGGCGGTGGGCGACGGGGGGCGGAGAACGAGCCGTGACCCGCCGCTCCCGACCCGACAGAGCGGACACGCGAGCTCCCCATCGGCGGAGGAAGGCGGGGGGGGGGGGGGGCGGCCACGGGGTGGGGGGGCAGCTGCGGGTGGCGGGGGGGGCCGTGCCGGGGGTACTGGTACTTATTCCGCCATAGCGCGTCCTGCCGCTGGAAGAGCCGCTCGGGCCGTTTCCGCGCGGCCGCGCGTCCTCGGGTCCGGGGCGGGGCGGGGGGGGCGGCGCGGCGGGGCCGGTCGGGCGGGGCGGGGGGGGCGGCTTCGTCCGGGGGCGGCTCCCAATCGGCCGCCGCCTCGCCGCGGCTCCGCTTCTCCCGGCGCCGCCACCGACTCGAGTTTGACGAGGGTCGCAGCGAGATGAGGAACGTCGTCCCCGCTGCGGCCCCGCCGCGCCCGCTCCTCGGTGGCTCCCCCCCCAACACCCGGCGGCTCCGGGACCCCCCCCTCCCGCGGCCCGCTTCGGTCCGGGGGCTCCGCGCGGCTCCTCGCGCCGCCGGTGCCGCTCTCGCGGTCCCACCCCCGGCCCTCCCCGCCTCACACCCCCCCCGGAGCCGTCCCGCTCTCCCGCCCCCGGAAGGCGGTTGGCACGCGCGCCCCCCCCGGCCCAAAAGCGCGGGGATCGAGCCCCCCCCTTAAAAACCAGCCCCGCGAGACCGCCCCCGGAACGCCGCTCTAACCCTGGGGGGGGCGATTGGGGGGGGGCGCGATCGGGGATCCCGGTTTTTGGGGGCTCTGGGGCGGGGGGGGGCGCGGAAAGCGTGATGGAGCCCGATGGGCTGATTGATTGGAGGCTATGAATTGGAAGGGTACCCCGATGAGGCGCCGCGCGAGTGGGAACCAGCCCTCCCCCACGGATCGCCCGCGTGACGCGGACCGACAGCGTACGCCACTGGGCAAGGCACCCACCCCTGACACGGTGTGACAACCGGCGCGTGGGCAAGCCCCATCCCAACTTCTATCCCTGTCTGAGGCCCATCCCAGTGTGTGCCCCCCGAACCACCCCCCCGACCACTCCGCTCCATTATCCGTTCCATCCCGGTTGTCCCTCATACCGGACTCATACCGGACACCGTTGCCGTCGCATTGCCGGGGTCTGTGGGGGGGGGTCTCCCTATGGTCCGCACCGTGTGATGATTCAGTGGGTCCCCCGACCGACTCCCTGAGCCCCCCACGATCAAATGGGGACCCCCCGCCCCCCCCATTCCATCCCATTATCGCCCGTTCCCATCCCCCGTTCCCCATCACAGGGCGCCCCCATCACAGGACGCTGCCACGTTGCTTGGGGGGCAATGTGAGCTCTGAGCTCTGCCCCCCCCCCATGTTCCCCCCCTCGCATGCCCGTTTGTCCACCGGTTCTCCGTTATTGGGGGTTGGGCCCTTCCTCCCCCCCTCCCCAACCCGCCTCCAAAACAAGTCTTCCGGCTGGATTTCGGGGGGCGCGTCAGCAACGCGGCAATCCCGATCCCGTCACCATCGGCCAACCGGGGAAGATCCAGGAGGCGGACGGCGGGGGGGGGGGCGGGTGATGGGGGGGGGGGGAAGTGATGGGGGCGGCGGGCACCTGTGGGGGGGGATTTGGGGGGGGATTTGAGGGGGCAGCGGCCGCCGAGCTGAGAGAACTTCGTGCCCCACGTCACGCAACTCTTGCAGTCGCTGCGCACAGCACCGGAAAACAGACAGGAGAGACCGAGAGACACATGCGGAACGGAGCGGACGGCTCTTCCAATCGGCCCCCCCGCGAAGCAGAGACGGGGACCCCCATAACAGCGCCCATACACAGTCCCATTAACAAACCAGCACCCCATAACAGCCCCCCAATAACAGCCCCCCAGTAACAGCCCCTATAAAACAGCCCATTAACACCAATACAGGCCTCCAAAGAGACCCCCATTACAGCGCCCCCTTAGCAGCGCCCCTCACCTTGACACAGCCCCCCCCCCCATCGCCCCCCATCTCTCCATGGGGTCTCACGACGCCCCAAATATCCCCTTGGTCGCCCCCCATCCCCTATTGCTC
>NC_029544.1:1457273-1459021 GCF_001577835.2 Coturnix japonica | reverse complement strand
GTGGTAACGGCAGCCGAGGCGAGTATCGCTGGTGTGCCCCAATTGGTGCTGAAATCGGGGGGGGGGGGTTCAGCCCGGAGGGGAACCAAGGGGGGCTGCGGGGTTCGGGGGTACCAGGGGTATATGTAGGGGTATTGGGGGGGATTATTGGGGGGTATAATGGGGGTTATATGGGGGGTATACTGGGGGTATATGGGTAATGGGGGTTAAATTTGGGGGGGTACCATGGGGAGGCATATGGGGGGTATATGGGGGTATTATGGGGTTATAATGGGCGGGTATATATGGGGGGTATATGGGGGGTATGGGGGTTATGGGGGGGTATATGGGGTAATGTATGGAGGTATACTGGGGGGTATTGGGTAAAATTGGGGGTTAATTTGGGATGACCTGTGGGGGGTATAAAGGGGGGGGTTATACTTGGGGGTATATTTGGGGGGGGAGATGGGGGATACCTTGTGGGGGGTAATAATGGGGGGTATATGGGGGGTAATACCCCCCCATCGCCCCCCCCGCTGCTGTTCGGACCCGGCGCTGTCCCTGTTTCCGTCCATCCCCCCCGGTCCCGGTCCCGGTTCCGGTCTCACCCTGCAGCGCCCTCACGGCGGTTCCGATGCGGCCCCGGAGCTTCGGATCCGGCACCGCGTCCCCGAGCCGCAGCAGCGCGTTGATGCCGCGCTTGGCCTCCTCGTGCCGCCGCACCTCGGCGCGGATGGCGGCCAGAGCGTGGCCGTGGGGCGGCCCCATCGTTACTCGTCCCGCCGCCCCATCGCGCTCTGGGTCCCGCGGTTCGTCCCGGCGCTGCGCCCCGACGTGTTTCCTGCCCCGGCGTCGGTGGGGCCGGAGCCGTGGGGCCGGGCGGGGAGCGTGGGGTGAGCGGCTGCCGTGGGGCCGGGCGGGACCTGTGGGGCTGGGCGGAACTTATGGGGCCCGGCGGAACCTGTGGGGCCTGCTGGGATCTGTGGGGCGCAGCAGAACCTGTGCGGCCTGCTGAGATCTGTGGGGCACACTGAGATCTGTGGGTCCTGCTGGGATCTGTGGGTCCTGCTGAGATCTGTGGGGCCTGCTGAGATCTGTGGGTCCTGCTGGGATCTGTGGGGCACGCTGGGATCTGTGGGGCACGCTGAGATCTGTGGGTCCTGCTGAGATCTGTGGGGCACGCTGGGATCTGTGGGTTCTGCTGAGATCTGTGGGGCACACTGGGATCTGTGGGTCCTACTGGGATCTGTGGGGCCTGCTGGGATCTGTGGGTCCTGCTGGGATCTGTGGGTTCTGCTGAGATCTGTGGGGCACACCGGGATCTGTGGGTCCTGCTGGGATCTGTGGGTTCTGCTGGGATCTGTGGGTCCTGCTGGGATCTGTGGGGCCTGCTGTGACCCATAGGCCTGTGCTAACTTATGGGGCCTGGCAGGACCTGTGGAGTCCAGTGCCACTTGTGGGGCCTGGTGTGACCTGTGGGGTCTGGTGTGAGCTGTGGGGTGAGCAGCCACCATGGTGTGGTGTGGGATGTAACTATGGGGGATGTGGGGTGTGTGGGGATGTGTGAGCAGCCCCATGGACACGCTAAGGACACGTGTGTGTAAGGAGAACACGCTAAGGACACGTGTGTGTAAGGAGAACACGCTAAGGACACGCATGTACAGTCAGACACAGCACTGGGGTTTATTGGGGCTGGGGGGCAGCCATGATCAGGGTTATGGGGCTGGGGGGGGTCTGTGGGTCGGGGGTTTATAGGGTGTGGGGAGCTG
>NC_029544.1:1450207-1452950 GCF_001577835.2 Coturnix japonica | reverse complement strand
ACAGGCTACCCAGAGAAGATGCAGGTACCCCACCCTGGGAAGCATTCAGAGCTGGGTGGGATGGGGCCCTGGGACCTGATCTGATGGGGGGCAGCCATGATCAGGGTTATGGGGCTGGGGGGGGTCTGTGGGTCGGGGGTTTATAGGGTGTGGGGAGCTGTTGGGTGTGGGGGATGTGGGGGGTCAGTGGAGTTCGGGGGGGTTGTGGGGTCTATGGGGTGGGCTGGAGGGTTGGGGGGTCAGTGGGGTGGTGGCTCTATGGGGCGGTGGCTCTATGGGGCAGTAGATCTATGGGGTGGTGGCTCTATGGGGCGGTGGCTCTATGGGGCAGTGTCTCTATGGGGCAGTGGCTCTATGGGTCTCAGGGGCTGATGGGGTACGCGGAGGCCACGAATTTCTCCTGCTCTCCATCCCAGCTGTAGGTCTGCACGGCCACCGGCTGCCCACCCAGAGTCACATTGCAGCTAAAGGGGGGGGGGGGCAGCGTCAGTGTGGGGCACAATGGGGCTCAATGGGGCACAATGGGGCTCAATGGGGCACAACGGGGCCCCCCCCGGCCCCACTGCGCCCCCGTGACCCCCAAGTTCCCCCCGCTCACTCACACTCTGTCTGGTCTCGCGGTGAAGCAGAGGCTGTAAAGCGCCAGGTCCAACGCGGGGCTGGAGCCCAACAGGGTGGAACCCAACGACTTGAGGTGCCCGTCAACGCGGAACTGGAGGCCCAGGACCGACGGGGTGGGGGGCTAAAGGGGGGGGGGGTTATATGGGGTCACCTGGGGGGGCACAATGACACAGTGACAATGTAACAACAATAGAACAACAATGTAACGCAGCTCACCCCCCCCTTGTAGCTGTAGCTCAGGTAATTGAGGCGCCCGCGTCTCTCCAGCTCCAGCAGCTGCAGCCACGAGTGACAGCCCGAAACGCGGCCCTTCTTCAGCTCCCCTGCGGGAACACGCGTGTTACCGTATGGTACTGTATGTTACTGTATGTTATTGTATGTTACTGTGTGTTATTGTGTGTTATTGTGTGTTATTGCATGTCAATGCCCATCACAGTGTGTCAGTGTGTCACTGTGTGTCACCTCCTGCCGCCATTGACCCCCATTCAGTCCCTGTGTCCCCCCACGTCCCCCCCAGCCCCACGTGAGCCCACACTGTGACCCCATAGGCCCCCACATGACCCCATGTGACCCCATATATCCCCCATATATCCCCATATCCCCCATATCCCCCCATATCCCATTATCCTCCCACTTAATCCCCATATAACCCCCCATATTCCCCATCATCCCCCATATCCCCAATCCCCCATATCCCCCATATCCCCCATATCCCCCATTATCCCCCAATAACCCCATATCCCCAATCCCCCATACCCCACACATCCCCACATACCCTATGTGTCCCCCTATACCCCGCATATCCCCCATACCCTACATGTCCCCTTATACCCCACATCCCCCCCAGATCCCCATAAACCCGCCATATCCCCCCAATCCCCCCATATATCCCCATATATCCCCATATCCCCCATATCCCCCTACCCACAAACACGTGCTCGAATCCAGACGAGTCCAACGCGGCGCCGCCTGAGCGCGAATAGCGGCCGAACCACATTCGGTGCAGAGCAGAGCGAAGAGCTGAGCGGGACGGCCACAGCCCTGAGGGGACACACAGCGCTGCCCCATAGAGCTGACCCATAGAGCTGCCCCATAGAGCTGACCCATAGAGCAGACCCATAGTGCTTCCCCATAGAGCTGACCCATAGTGCTGCCTTATAGACCAGACCCATAGCACTGCCCCATAGACCAGACCCATAGAGCTGCCCCATAGAGCTGACCCACAGCGCAGACCCATAGTGCTGCCCTATAGACCAGACCCATAGCACTGCCCCATAGACCAGACCCATAGTGCTGCCCCATAGACCAGACCCACAGCCCTGCAGGGGGATTCAGACCCACAGCACTGCCCCATAGATCAGACCCACAGCTCTCCCTCCCCCTCGCCCCCCCCCGTTACCGCTGTCCATGAGCGCGGTGCTGAACTCGCCGTCCATCACGGCGTCAATGAACCTCGTCTGTTCGTCCTTCTCCCGCTCGGTCTCGGTCTCGTCCCGCCCCGTCTCCATCTCGTAATTGTCCAACAGCGCCAACAGCTCCGGGTACGGGGCGCGGCTCAGCAGCGCCGGGGACACGTGATCGAACAGCCTGAGGGGGCGGGGCGTCAAAAAGGGGCGGGGTTAAAAGGGGGCGGGGCGTGAAAAGGGGGCGGGGCCACGGCGGGGCGTGTCCGTGTGTCGGGGCCGCGCTCACGGTAACGGCGCGTGATCCTGCCCGTCTCCATGTTCCACGCGCTGCTGCAGCCGGACCCGCAGTTCTCCCGGTGCCGCCCGGTTCCGGTCCGCAGCGTAGAGCTGCTCCGCGATGTGACGCAGCCCCGAGTCCGACAGCGACACCGACACCGACAGAACCGCGGCACAAACGGCGGCACAAAGCGCCGCCCGCACGGACAGCGACATCACGGACCTACGGCACAACCGGCCCCATAGACAACACAGAGCCCGGCCCCATAGACAACACAGAGCCCAGCCCCATAGACAACATAGAGCCCAGCCCCATAGACAACATAGAGCCCGGCCCCATAGACAACACAGAGCCCGGCCCCATAGACAACATAGAGCCCGGCCCCATAGACAACACAGAGCCCGGCCCCATAGACAACATAGAGCCCGGCCCCATAGAC
>NC_029544.1:1441056-1448452 GCF_001577835.2 Coturnix japonica | reverse complement strand
ATCCCCCTTTAGGACCCCCCCCAGCCCCTAAACCCCACACTCGCTCCATATCCACCCATAGGATCCCCCCCCCACACCCACCTGTCGGGTGCCCCCATTATCCCCATGCCCCCATATACTCCCCTATCCCCCCCCCCCACTCCCCACCTCTGGGACCGCCCCAGCCCCTTGATAGCCCCCCCCCCCATATTCCCCACCCATGGGGACCCCCCTCCCATCACCCCACCTTTGGTGCCCCCCCCCCCAGCCCCCTTAGCCCCTTCACTCCCCACTATACTCCTCCTATTACCCCCCCCTCCCCCAATTCCCCCCTTTGGCGACCCCCCCCAGGCCCCTACGCCCCCTCACTCCCATATCACCACCCATGGAATCCCCCCCTTTATCCCCCTTTACCCCTCACTCCCCACATACTCCCCTATTCCCCCCATCTCCCCCCGTTGCTGTGTGTCCCCACCGACCCCTTTCCCCCCTTATTCCCCCGCAGCTCGTGGGGCTGCTGCTGATCGCGGTGGCCGCGTGGGGTCGCGCCGTGGGCGTCGTGTCGTGGGTTCCGCTGGTCGGGGGCGTTTTGGCCGTGGGGGTTTTGCTGCTGCTCATCGCGGCCGTGGGGCTGGTGGGGGCCGCGCATCATCACCAGGTGCTGCTGTTCTTTGTATCCTAATGGGGCGCTGAGGGTCCCTATGGGGCGCTGAGGGTCCCTATGGGGCGCTGAGGGTCCCTATGGGGCTCTGAGGGTCTCTATGGGGCTCTGAGGGTCTCTATGGGGCTCTGAGGGTCCCTATGGGGCTCTGAGGGTCCCTGTGGGGCGCTGTGGGTCCCTATGGGGCTCTGAGGGTCCCTATGGGGCGCTGTGGGTCCCTATGGGGCTCTGAGGGTCCCTATGGGGCTCTGAGGGTCCCTATGGGGCGCTGTGGGTCCCTATGGGGCGCTGAGGGTCCCTATGGGGCGCTGAGGGTCTCTATGGGTCCCTATGGGGCTCTGAGGGTCCCTATGGGGCGCTGAGGGTCCCTATGGGGCTCTGAGGGTCTCTATGGGGCTCTGAGGATCCCTATGGGGCTCTGAGGGTCCCTATGGGGTGCTGAGGGTCCCTATGGGGCGCTGAGGGTCTCTATGGGGCACTGAGGGTCACTGTAGGTCCCTATGGGGTGGATGGGGACAGTGGGGGGCACATGGTGGGAGGGGGGATGTGGGGGACGGTGGGGTTGGGATCAAATTAAGGGGGATATGGGGATAACAATGGGGGGGAAGGAATGAGGGGTCGTGAGGTGGGGGCAGGATTAGGGTTAATTAGGGTTAATTAGGGTTAGGGTTGGGGTTGGGGTCAGTGTGTGGTGATTAGGGTTATGGTTAGGGTTAGGTTTAGGGTCATTGGGTAAGGGTTAGGGTTAATTAGGGTTAATTAGGGTTGGGGTTGGGGTTATTAGGGTTGGGGTTATTAGGGTTAATTAGGGCTGGGTTTGGGGTTGGGGTCCCTGTGTTGCTGCTCCCTTGACTCCCATTCAGTACATGGTGGTTCTGGGGCTGCTGTTCCTGGTGCAGTTCAGTGTCTCCTGCTCCTGTTTGGCCTTGGACCGAGGGCGGCAGGTGGGGGGTGATGGGGGGGGGACATGGTGGATGGGGGTCTTGGGGGGAGACCAATCTGGAAGGTGGGACATGGTGGGGGATATAGGGGGGATAAGGTGATGGATACCCATGGGGATGTGCGGTTTGGGATGGGGGGCATTAAGGTGTGCTGACATCCAGGGGATGGGTATTTGAGGGTCATTGGAGGGGACGCTTTGTTGTGTGTATCATGGGTTTCTAATGGGCCATGTGATGTGTCCGCTGTGTCTATATCGTGCTGTGGTCCCACCCCCTCACTCTGTGCCCTTATCTCTTCTCCCCATCTCCCCCCATTCCCCCCCCAGGAGCAGCTCTTTGTGGCCACGTGGCCGCTGCTCAGTAACGGGACCCGCTGGGGGCTGGAGCAGCGCCTGGATTGTTGTGGGGCCCGGAACAGCAGCGACAGCCCCATAAACAGCCCCATAAACAGCCCATTAAATCACCCCTTGTAGTAAACATCTCTCTATATTATTATCTATCTCATATGACAGCGGACTGCCCGTGCTTGAGCAATTTATCCTCTGATACAGCGCTAAATACCCCAAAAACACCCCAAAAGTAACCCCAAAATACCCCAAATATATACTCTCCTATATAATACCCCAAAACACCCCAAAAACCCCAAATACCCCCAAAACACCCCAAAATCCCCCAAAATATCCCCAAAAACCCCAATAATACGCCCCAAAACACCCTAAAAATGCCCAAAATACCCCAAAAACTCCCCCAAAAAACAGCCCCAAAACACCCCCAAAACACCCCAAAATACCACAAAACCCCCCCCCAAAGACCCCAATGCCCCCAACCCCAACACCCATAGCCCTCACCCCGCTCCCCCAACACCACACAACCCACCCCCCATTTGAGACCCCTCCCCCTATTGACCCCCCATTGAACCCCCATTACCCCCCATTGACCCCATTACCCCCATTATCCCCATCTGACCCCATTTAACCCCCCATGACCCCCATTGATCCCATGACCCCCATTGATCCCCCATTGACCCCCATTTCCCCCCTGCTCTCCCCAGCGCTGCCCCAGGTGCGCTGCTTTGATGCCGCAGCGCACGAACTGCGTTTCTTCAGCACTCGGACGAGGCGCTGAAGCTGCTGGGCGTCGGCTGTTCTTCAGCTTCAGCGAGGTGGGGGAGGGGCTATCGGGTCGTGGGTGGCTGGGCGACATATGGGAGGGGCGGTGGGACCTATGATGGGGGAGGATATGGGGCAATAGGGCACGGATGGGCTGACTGTAGGGGGGATGGGGGGGCAATGGGGACAACGGGGAGTGGGAGGGGCGGGGGGTTAATGGAGGATGGGGAGATATGGGGGTAAGAGGGGGGGGACACGAAATTGGGGGCACAAATTAAGGGGAGGGGGGATCAGAGAGGGGATGGGGTCAGAAAGGGATTGTTTGTCTCAAGGTGGGGGTCTCAAGTGAGGGGTCTCTTGTTATTCCCGGGTGTTTCCTGCCTGACCCCCCGCAGGGCTGGGCTGTGGCTGCCATGCGCTACCCAATCCAGAATGACCTCGGGCGCCAACCCAGGCCTCCTTCTAGGGGGCCGCGCACCGACGGAACCACCCCCCCCATATCACCCCCCCCCCCAATACCCCATATCGCCCCCATGTCTCCGCCCACATCATGTCCCCCCCCCCGTGCCCCCACCGGGGCCGCATCCCCCCCCCCCCCCCCCCCCAGATATCCAGGGGTCCCATCTCCCCCCTGTTGTTATTCCCCCCCCCCCGGCAATAAAGGCCACTCAGTCCCTCGTTGCTCCCTTTATTTGGGGGGGGTCCATCACTCCGTGCCCCCCCCTCACTCCGTGCCCTGCAGGTAACGATGCTGCAGTGCAGACTGTGCCGAGATCCTGAGCTGGGGCCTGAACTGCAGCAGCTCCTACGGGGGAACAGGGGAGGGGGGCACCCCCCCCCCAACCTGCAGCCCCCCCCAGCCCCTCCTGTAGCCCCAAAGCTCCACCCTCATCCCCCCCATGACCCCCAGCCCCATTTCCCTCCCCATCCCCCCCCCAAGTCCCCCCTGCCCCCCCCCCCTCGTACCAGCAGCAGTTCAGTGCCCACCGCCCCCATGTGGGGCACGATGTCCTCAGGGGGGGTTGGGGGTCGCTCACTGAAGGCGCCGTGGGGCAGCGCTGCGTCCGGCGGCCATTCCTCCTTGGGGGGCAGCCCCAGAACGCTGGGGGGGCAGGGAAAGGTGGCGCTGTGCCCCATAGTCACCCCATAGCTGCCCCATAGACACCCCATAGCTGCCCCATAGTCACCCCATAGCTGCCCCATAGTCACCCCATAGCTGCCCCATAGTCACCCCATAGCTGCCCCATAGTCACCCCATGGCTGCCCCATAGACACCCCATAGCTGCCCCATAGTCACCCCATAGCTGCCCCATAGTCACCCCATAAGCTGCCCCATAGACACCCCATAGTTGCCCCATAGACACCCCATAGCTGCCTCATAGTCACCCCATAGCTGCCCCATAGTCACCCCATACCTGCCCCATAGTCACCCCATAAGCTGCCCCATAGACACCCCATAGTTGCCCCATAGACACCCCATAGCTGCCTCATAGTCACCCCATACCTGCCCCATAGTCACCCCATAAGCTGCCCCATAGTCACCCCCCCCCACTTACTCGAAGATCTTTCCCAGCTGCTCCAGCTCTGAGCTCCCACAGAACAATGGCCTGGATGGGAATAAAGGGGGGGGGGGCTCAGCATCACCGGGACCCCCAGCTCCCCCCCCCCACTGACGTCCTGCTCAGCATCTCAGCGAAGATGCAGCCAACGCTCCAAAGATCCACAGCGCTGCTGTAGGGGCCCAGCAGCAAAACCTCGGGGGCGCGATACCACAATGTCACCACCTGAACCAGAACCAGAACGTCACCGCCTGCACCACGACCCATAGGGACCCACAGAGACCCATAGGGACCCACAGAGACCCATAGGGACCCACAGAGATCTATAGGGACCCACGGAGACCCATAGGGACCCATGGAGATCTATAGGGACCCATGACGACCCATAGGGACCCACGGAGATCTATAGGGACCCACAAAGACCCACAGGGACCCACAGAGATCTATAGGGACCCACGAAGACCCATAGGGACCCACAGAGATCTATAGGGACCCATGAAGGCCCATAGAGACCCAAAGAGATCTATAGGGAACCATGAAGACCCATGGGGACCCACGAAGACCCATAGGGACCCATGGAGACCCATAGGGACCCATGGAGATCTATAGGGACCCACGAAGACCCATAGGGACCCACAGAGATCTATAGGGACCCACGAAGACCCATAGGGACCCATGGAGACCCATAGGGACCCATGAAGGCCCATAGGGACCCATGGTGACCCACAGGGCCCCACAGACCCCCGGTGTCATGGCGCTGTTCGCGCTGTAGATTCGGGCCAGCCCAAAATCCGCCACTTTGACGCGGCCGCGGCGGCTGAGCAGAACATTCTCCGGCTTCAGGTCACGGTGCAGAACACGCCGAGAGTGCAGGAAATCCAGCCCGGACAGCAGCTGCAGCAGCACGGCCTGAAACACAGCGCCCCATAGTGCCCCATAGCGCCCCATAGAGCCCCATAGCGCCCCATAGTGCCCCATAGAGCCCCATAGCGCCCCATAGAGCCCCATAGCGCCCCATAGAGCCCCACAGCGCCCCATAGAGCCCCACAGTGCCCCATAGAGCCCCACAGATCCCCATAGCGCCCCATAGAGCCCCATAGAGCCCCACAGCACCCCATAGATCCCCATAGCGCCCCATAGATCCCCATAGCGCCCCATAGATCCCCATAGAGCCCCATAGCGCCCCATAGATCCCCACAGCGCTCCATAGATCCCCACAGCGCTCCATAGATCCCCATAGCGCCCCATAGATCCCCACAGTGCCCCATAGCAGCACATACATCCCCATATCACCCCATATCCCCCTCCCTCCTACCCCCCCGTACCCGCCCCACCTTGGCGGTGCTATGGGGCAGGCCGCGCTGTGGGGCGCTGTCAATCACCGCCCGCAGGTCGCGCTCCACGTGTTCCAGAACCAACGTGACCGAACCGCCCCGATGCGGCCGCGGCACCGCGCACACGTCCAGCAGCCTGAAGGGGGGACGGCACAGAGCCCATGGGACCCACATCCCCCCTATGAGCCCCACATCCCCCCTATGGGCCCCACATCCCCCCTATAGGTCCCACATCCCCCCTATGAGCCCCACATCCCCCCCATGGGCCCCATATGACCCGTTATGGGCCCCCATATCCCCCCTATGAAGCCCCACAATCTCCCCTATGAACCCCATATCCCCCCCATAGTCCGAATCCCCCCTATGACCCCACAACCCCAAACCCCCACATCCCCCATTGGGCCCCATATCCCCCCTCCATGTCCCTCCTGTCACCCCCCACCCCCCATTCCCACTGCCCCCAACTCCCCATCCCCCATATCCCCTATTATCCCCCCCCATATTCTGTCCCCACCCTTTGCCCCACCCCATAGAACCCACCCCATATGTCCCCCCATAGATTCAGCCCCCCCTATGGACCCCCCCTATGGGACCCTCCCCTATGGGACCCCCCCCCTCACCGCACGATGTTGGGGTGCCGAAAGTGCCGGAAGCTCCTGAGCAGCGCCACCTCCCGCACTGCATTATGGGGCAGCCCGTCCCGTCCCGACCCGACCCGGACCCGTTTCAACGCCACGAGGCGCCCGTTACGTCGGTCCCGGGCCCGGAAAACGGAACACGAAGAACCGGAACCGAGCGTCGAAACGGGCTCATAGCGGGACATGGACACAGCGCCCCCTAATGGACACACAAGCGACACAGCGCCCCCTGGTGGACAAAGAGCGAAATAGCGACACAGCGCCCCCTGCTGGACGAATAGCGGAACATGGAGACAGCGCCCCCTGGTGGACACACAGCGGAACTGCGACACTGCGCCCCCTAGTGGACAAATATAGGAACAGCGACACTGCGCCCCCTGGTGGACACACAGCGTTAGAGCAGCCGGGGGAGACATGGGACAGAGATGGATGGGACCCATAAATGAGACCCATAGAGAGACCCATAGATGTGTGGAGACCCATAAATGGGGACCCAGGGATGGGACCTATAGATGGGACCCAGAGATTGAGACCCATAAATGGAGACCCATAGATGGGACACACGGATGGGACCTATAGATGGCAACCCATAGATGGAGGCCCGGGGATGGGACCCATAGATGGAGAACCATAGATGGATGGAGACCCATAGACGGGACCTATAGATGGATGGAGACCCATAGACGGGACCTATAGATAGAACCCAGGGAAGGGACCTATAGATGGGACCCATGGATTGAGACCCATAGATGGAGACCCACAGAATGAGACCCATAGATGGAAACCCATAGACGGAGCCCCACAGCCGCGGACCCCCAGGCAGCCCCCCCTCCCCCCCCATCCCCATGACACCCCCGACCCCCCCCGGGGCGGAGCCTCCCCCACGTGCTCCCCCTCCCCCACTCACGGACGCACCGCGCGGCACCGGGCGGGAGGACCGGAACCATAGAGAGAACGGACCGGAAGGGCCGAGAGCCGGAGGACCGGAACCATAGAGAGGACGGACCGGAAGGGCCGAGAGCCGGAGGACCGGAACCATAGAGAGGACAGACCGGAAGAGCCGAGAGCCGGAGGACCGGAACCATAGAGAGGACAGACCGGAAGGGCCGAAGGGGGGTTTGCGGAGCTGTCCGTGGTGCTGAAAGCTCGAGGAGCCGTCACCGCAAACGGGGCGG
>NC_029544.1:1439322-1441031 GCF_001577835.2 Coturnix japonica | reverse complement strand
GCTCTGCTCAGAGCCCCCCCCGGCGTGGAGCTCATCTCAGTTCTCAGGGCGTCCTGCACCCAGGGGTGCCGCGCCAGCTCATACAGACACCAGGACAGGGCACACGAGGTCTGTGGGATGGGGGGGGGACATTGCAGCCCACTGACACCCCACACCCACCCCAGCACAGCCCCCCCACCCCACTGCAACCAGCACAGCCCAATGGTGGCACCTGAACACCAGGAGAGACACCCTGACCCCATTACATCCACCCCAACCCTATGGAGGCCACCCTGACCCCATTACATCCACCCTGACCCCATTACATCCACCCTGACCCCATTACATCCACCCTGACCCCATTACATCCACCCCGACCCCATTACATCCACCCCAACCCTATGGAGGCCACCCTGACCCCATTACCTCCACCCTGACCCCATTACATCCACCTCAACCCTATGGAGGCCACTCTGACCCCATTACCTCCACCCTGACCCCATTACCTCCACCCTGACCCCATTACCTCCACCCTGACCCCATTACCTCCACCCTGACCCCATTACATCCACCCCAACCCTATGGAGGCCACCCTGACCCCATTACATCCACCCCAACCCTATGGAGGCCACCCTGACCCCATTACATCCACCCTGACCCCATTACCTCCATCCCAAACCCATGGTGACCCCACAGTGGCTGCCTTGACCCCATTACCTCCACCCTGACCCCATTGTGGCCAACCCAACCCCATGGATGCCACCGTAACCCCATGACCTCCACCCCCACCCCATAAATGCCACCCCGACCCCACGACCCCGCCCCACATTGACCCCATTGTCCCCCCCCCCCTCACCGTATCCACTCCGGCCTGCAGCAGTTCGGTGACGCAGCCGTGAACGTCCCTCGCGGTGACTCCGAGCTGCAGCAGCTGCTCCGTGATGCAGCCGGGAGCCCCCCCAGCCCCGCGGGCCTCCAGCTGCGCCTGCGCTGGGGGCACAAAGGGACCCCGTGTCCCACAGAGCCCCAAAAGGGTCCTCAGGGGGTCCCCATGTGTCTCCAAAGGGTCTTTGTACCCCAAAAGGGTTCCCAAAGGGTCCCTAAAGAGCCTCCAAGTCCCAAAGGGTTCCCAATGGGTCCCCATGTGTCCCCACGGGGTCTGTGTGTCCCCAAGAGGGTCCCCAAAGAGCCTCCATGTCCCGAAGGGTCCCCAAAGGGTCTCCATGTCTCAAGAGGGTGCCCAAAGGTTCTATGTGTCCCCAAAGGGTCCCTAAAGAGCCTCCATGTCCCAAAGGGTTGTCAAGGGGTCTCCATGTGTCCCCAAAGGGTCTCTGTGTACCAAGAGGGTGCCCAAAGGGTCCCCAAAGAGCCTCCATGTCTTAAAGGGTCCTCAAGGGGACCCCATGTGTCCCCAAGGGGTCTCCAAAGGGGAACCTCCACCCCTAAGTCTCCCCGCTCCCCCCACCCCGGTGCCCCCCGGCCCCTCACCGAACTCAAACATGTCATCCCACGCAGCACAGAAGCTCCTCCATGGGCCGGGGCAGAGGCGGCGCAGGGGGGGGGGCATGGCCAGGGCCAGCAGGGTCCCCCCCGACACCGCCCGGGTGCTGCGCAGGAACCGCAGCGTCGGGACGGGAACCTCCGGCTGCAGGCAGCCCAGCCGGCAGCCAAACAGCACCGCAGCTATACCTGCAATGGGGGCATGGGGGTTAGATATGGGGGATATGGGG
>NC_029544.1:1438107-1439107 GCF_001577835.2 Coturnix japonica | reverse complement strand
ATGGGGGGGCTATGAGGGATATGGGGGGATTTTGGGAAGGATATAGGGGGGATATAGGGGGGTATGGGGGAAGATGGGAGGATACGTAGGGACATGGGGGACAAAGGGGGTATGTAGGACGTGGGGACGTGGTGGGGACATTGTAGGGGTACAGGGGTGTGAGGACACAGTGATGGGGACGTGGGGACAGTGGAGATATGGGGCTGTGATGGGGGCAGTGGGGTCAATGGGGCCATAGAGCTATAGGACTATAGGGTTATAGGGCTATAGGGACAGCAGGGCTATAGGATTACAGGGCTATAGGGTTATAGGGACAACAGGGCTATAGGGCTACAGGGCTATAGCACAATAGGGCTATAGGGTTACAGGGCTATAGGGACCCCGGGGCCGTGTGTCCGCGCACCCTCGAGGCCGAACGCGCACAGCTCCGCTCCGATGTCGGTGACGATTCTCTGCGGGTTCCGGTCCCGGACCCGCTGCAGCCGCTGCCCCAAATCCTCCGCGACGCCGCTCAGCGCCGCCACGAACGACTCGGCCGCGCGGGGGCGCAACAGCAGCCGGGACAAGAGCGAGCGCTGCCGCTGCCACTCCGAGCCCTCCCTATGGGGGGGATGGGGGCGGTGGGGGGCGGCCAACCCCGGTACGGGACAGAGCCGGGAACGGGGGGACCGGGGGGGGCTGGGAACGGGGCTGAGCGCGGAGCTGCGGGGCTGGGAGCGGATTGTGGGGCTGCGGGGGGGGGCGGGGGGTGCAGATGTGGGGCGGGGGGGGTCCAGATGTGGGGCAGACGGGGCCACGTGTGGGGCGCAGCCGTTCCGGGAAGGGGTGCGTGTGTGACTCAGGGCTGATTCAGCGCCCCCCGCCCCCCCGGGGCCGTGAGTAACCCCCGGGAGCGCCGCGCGTGGGACGGGGGGGGGGACGGGAACGGGAACGGAGCGCCACGAGGTGCCCCCCCCCCAACCGTACAATGTGCAGCCCCCACTGCAGCCCCCAACCGCAC
>NC_029544.1:1413695-1432750 GCF_001577835.2 Coturnix japonica | reverse complement strand
GAACAGCGCTTGGAAATCACCCGGGGGGGGGGGGCACACGTTGGCCTCCAATGCACCCGGATGGGGGGAAATGGGGGGCAGTAAAGGGGGGGTGGAACAAGTGTGACCACCATTGCACCAGGATAAGGGGGGGGAGGAGCACTTCAGTGACACTTTTGTGCCTGGGGGGTGGGGAAGCAAAGGGGAAACTGAGGCACAGAGGGTCTTGAGGGGGGGGGAGGGGTTGGCATCAAACCAACCCCACTTGGGGACCACAAATGTGTTTGGGGGGGGGGAAGGTGGAGGATGGGGGCAGAGCCAGGGTCAGCCAGCAGAAGATTTATTGGGAACTGGGGGGGGGGTCCAATGTGGGACCTGGTGGTGACGGGGGGGGCTGGTGGGTGCCAGGAAGGACCCCAGGGTCCCACGGTGCCACACTGACCCAGAGGGCTGAAGTTCCCCCGGTCCAGGAGGGTCCCACGCTGCCCCCCCCCCTCATCCATCCGTCCCTCAGCTCCGGAGTCGGCCACCGGCGGAACACGGCCGGGGAACGCGGCCCCCCACTGCGCTGCACCTTGCGACCCTCTCCGTGCACGTGGCCAGCAGGGGCAGCCACCGGGTCTGCGGCCTGTGGGGCACCGAGGGGCCGTAAGGGGTGGGGGGGGGGTCAGTATTGGGATGGGGGTTATTTGGGGGGGTCAGTATTGGGATGGGGGGTTTTTGGGGGGGGTCAGTATTGGGATGGGGGGTATTTGGGGGGTCGTATTGGATGGGGTATTGGGGGGGGTCAGTATGGGATGGGGGGTTAAATGGGGGGGTGGTCAGTATGGGATGGGGGTTATTGGGGGGGGGCTCACCAACTCGTCTGGTGGCACCTCCGTCCTGGAACAGCGGGTGAGCCCTGAAGTGCTGCAGCATCCAGTCGTGAACCTCCGGCACGTCCGTGATGGTGTAAACCAGACCCTGATGGTAACAGGGGGGTCAGGGGGGACAGGGGAGGAGGGGATGGGGGGACATGGAGGGAGGAGGGACACAAGGGGGGATATATAGAGAGATGGGGAGGATTGGGGGATGTGGGAGGGGGAGGTGGGGGGGGATGTGGGGTGGATGTGGGGGGTGATGTGGGGCTGGTGCTCACCCCGGGGCGCAGCACGTATCCGTAGTCAGCCAGCAGCGCCGTGCTGACGATGCGCCATCGATGCTTCGTGCGCTTGAAATGTGGGTCCGGGAACAGGAAGAACATCTTGCTCAGCTGGGGGGGGGTCGGGGGGCTTAAGACAGTGCTGCAGGGCAGCTCTGCAGCCCCACATTTACAGCCCCACAGCTACCTCATATATCAACCCCACAGCTGCCCCACTGCACCCTGTGGGACCCCCAGCTGGGCTCCTGTACCCCCAGCTGCTGCTCCCACCCACCTCCCTGCACCCAGAGCTCCCCCCCAAAGCCCCCAACCCCAAATCCCCCCCCAGGACCCCCCAAATCCCCCCATAAACCCCCCAAACCCTCCCCAAAGACCCCCCTTCCCCCCTGCCCCCCCACCTGCCCCTTCCTGAAGAGATGTGGGAGGTGTTTCATGGCGTTGGCTCTGACACACGCCACGTTCTGGTACCGCCCGGGATTCGCCGCCCTCAGGGCCCGGATCCGCTCCCGTGTGAAATCCCAAACCTTGAGCCGCAGCTCCAGCCCCAGCGACAGCGTGTGGGGGAACAGCGGCGACAGCGCCACTATGGGGGGGGGGGGGCATCAGAACAGACCCCCCCATTGACCCCCCGGGTCCCGCTGCCCCCCATAAAACCACCCCAACAATCAGCCCCCCCCCCCAAGTCTCATTGTCCCACTCTCCCCATTGTACCCCCATGGCTGTGCCCCCCCCGCCCCCATTCACCCCATTGCTCCCCCCTATGCTCTATGGGGTTTCTATGGGGCTCTATGGGGTTTCTATGGGGCTCTATGGGGTTTCTATGGGGCTCTATGGGGTTTCTATGGGGCTCTATGGGTCTCAATGTGTCTCTATTGCCGCCCCCCCAGCAGCCCTATGACCCCCATGACCCCATTCACCCCCCCATGTTCCCCCCCCCCCCCATAACCGACCCCCCCCACTCACCGAGCAGCCCCCCGTACCCGCAGCCCACATCGGCGATCTCCACCCTCGGGTTCGTTCCCGGTTGTTGGGTCCCGTTGTCCCGGACCGGGAAGAAATCGGGATAAAGCGCGGCCCAGTCCATGTCCTGCGGCCGGGGGGGGCTGCGGGGACACCGGGAACGGCACAACGTTACAATGTTACAACGTTACAATGTTACAGCCCGACCCCCCGGGTCGACCACCCATCACGGTGGGGGGTCCCGGTCCCGGTTCCGACCCAGCAGCGATGTGGGGGGGGGGTCAGCCCGGTACAACGGAACCGGTTGGGGGGGGGTCCCGGCCGCACTCACTGCCACAGCGCGCGGTCAGCGAGTGGGTTGGAGTGAGCGCGCTGCCGGTAGAAGCGCTTCTGGGGCAGCGCCGCCATCGCAGCCTCCTCCTCGTTGTCCGCCATGGCAGAGCACGTGGGCGCCTCCTGATGACGTCACAGGCGGCGCGGTAAAATGCCATCGCTTCCGTCGGCGTGCGGCCTACTTCCGCTGTGGGCACAATGGAGCCCTCAGTGCCCCCCAGTGACCCCCCCGTTATCACACAGTGCCCCTCAATGCCCCTCAGTGCCTCAGTGCCCCTCAGTGCCCCTCAGTGCCCCTCAGTGCCCCTCAGTGCCCCTCAGTGCCCCTCAGTGTCCCCCTCCATCCCCCCCATTATCCCCTCCGCCCCCACCGTCCATCCCCCCGTTTCCGTTATGTCCGTTCCGGTTCCTGGTCCCGCCGGGGATTTCATCCATTGCGGTGGTTTCTGAGAAGGTCCCGGGGCTCATTGAGCAACACGGGGCTGCCCGTGTTCCCCCCCCCCCCGGTTCTTCCCAGCCATTGGCTCATTATTGTCTCATTATTGGTTCATTATTGTTTGTCTCATTATTGGCTCATTATTGGCTCATTATTGGCTCATTATTTATTGGCTCATTATCGTCTCATTATTGGCTCATTATTGGCTCATTATTGGCTCATTGTCTCATCTCCGTTTCCCAGCCCGTTTTGTTCCTCATTTCACCGCCCCCCCCACCCGTCCGGCCGCTTCCTCCGCCCTTCTGTCTCCTTCCCATCTTCCCCACCCCCCTCCATCCCCCCATCCCCCCATCCATCCCCCCATCTCTGTTTCCCCCCGCCGTGTCTTAGTGCTGCACACATCGCCGTGGGGGGGTTGGGCTGTTGTTTGGAGCCGAGTCTCAATGCAGAGTCCCAGGATCAGCCCCGACGCGCTGTTGGGGGAGGGGGGGGATGTTGGGGGCACGCGCGCTCGGACTCCCGGTGCAGCCGCTGACCCGGCGCCGCGGTGGTGACGCAGATGGAGCCGGGGGGGTCGGCGGGGTCGGGCCGGGCCGGGCTGTTCATTACCTCGGCAGCACCGGGGGGGGTCGGTCCGTGCGTGGGGTCCGGTTATTGTTTATCCCGACCCGATCGGAACGACGAGCTGCGGGTGCCGGGACAGCGGGGATGGGGGGGGACAAAGGGGATAAAGGGGATAAAGGGGATAAAGGGGACATGGAGGCGGAGGGGACGGGGGGGACAATGGGGGGACACAGCGGGGATGGAGGGGGGGTGAGGGGTGGGATGGGGGCAGCAATGGCCGCCCGGACCGTGAGGTGACAGCGGGGATGGACGGAGCGACAGTGAGACGGGACCGGACCGTCACGGGGGGGGGGACACACCGTTATGGGGGGGTACGTGAGGAGACCCCCGGATACCCCAGCTCCCCACGTGACAAGAAGCGTGATTAGCGCTTCCGCCAAGATGGCAGCGCCCATGGAAACGTGGGGCGGCGAGACCGGGACCGAAGACGAAGAAGAGGAGGAGGCGGATGAGGACGGGGCCGAGTCCCTCCCGTTGTCCGCCGTGTTCCCCCGCGACACGGAGCTTTTCTCCGACACGTTCCCGGAGCTCAAACGGTTCCGGTTCTGCGGCCGCGTCCTCCGCATCGCGCAGCACCACGGGCCGCGGCTCGGGATGGCGGCGGCTGTTTGGGACGGGGTGAGAGAAACGGGGGGAACCGGGACGGGGGGGGGGCTGAGGGTCCCCAAATACCCCCATCACTGTGACCCCCCCACACACACACACTGTGCCCCCCCCCCTATCACTGTGCCCCCCCCCATCACTGTGCCCCCCCCCGGCGCTGTGTCTGTGCCGCTTCTTCGAGGAGCAGCGCATGGATTTCAGCGGCCGAACCGTCATCGAGCTGGGAGCCGGGACCGGCATCGTGGGGATCCTGGCTGCGATGCTGGGTGAGAACATGGGGGGGGGGGGGCACGACCCCCAACGTGGGACCCCGACAAAGAGTCTGTGGGGCTGTGAATGGGGGCGGCATGGGGGGGGTTTGGGGTGGGGAGAGCTGAGCTGCCTTCCCCCCTTTCCCTCTTCCCTTTCCCTCTCCCCTCCTTCCCTTTCCCTCTCCCCTTTCCTCCCCCCTTTCCCTCCCCTCTCCCCCATAGGAGGTGATGTGACGCTCACCGACCTCCCCCTGGCCCTGGAGCAGCTCCGTACCAACACGGAGCTGAACGCAGCAGCGGTGGCAGCGTCTCGGGGCCGTGTCCGTGTCCAGGCGCTGCCGTGGGGCCGGGCGCTGGGCTCCATCCCGCACAGTTACGACGTGGTGTTGGGGGCCGATGTGGTTTATGACCCGCGTTGTTTCCCAGCGCTGCTGGACACGCTGCTGCAGCTCTGTGGGCCTCGGTCCGTCGCCTTCCTGAGCTGCGGGATGCGGCCGCAATTGGGCACCGCCGGGTTCTTCTGGGAGCTGCTGCCGGTGCATTTCTGTGTGCGGCTGCTGCGGCATCACAAGGACAGTGACGTGGGGCTGTACAGGGTGACACGGCGCAGGGACAGCAACGGCTGCAGCCCCATAGAACAGCACGGGGAGCAGGAGACCTGAGTGAGTGATGGGACACTGTGATGGCACCAGGGGCAGCACCAACATCATCAGCACCATCATAGACACCATCATAGGCACCAACATCAGCACCAATATCAGCACCAACAGCAGAACCAATATCAGCACCAGTATCAGCACCAACAGCAGCACCAGCACCGTCCCGTCCTGCAGTGATGGTGGATGATGGTGGATGATGGTGGATGATGGTGGGTGATGCTGGTGCTGGGGTGGGTTTATGGGCCTCATTGAAGTTAATGGGGCCGTGGGCTGGATTGAAGGCTGCTGAGGGCTCCCAGATCTATTCCATGTGCCCCAAACCCGCCCCATCTTGGGGCAGCGGGGCCGTTTTCTCGCCCTTTCTTTTGAATAAAGGGAATTTTGGTGTTTTTTAACCCGAATCTCGTGTTTTTGGGGCGCTTTAAGCTCCTCTAAAGGTCGCACTGCTCAAGCGCTGTACCGAAATGTCCATAGTCGGCATCCGTAGCGAGTGACGTCATTTGTTCGCGCCGCGTTGTGACGTCATAGCCTCGCGCCGCCTGCGGGCGTGAGAGAAGCGGGGATGCAGCGCGCGGTGTGGGTGAGCGGAACCGGGAGGGAGCGGGGACATCACGGGGTATAACGGGGTATAACGGGGCACAATGGGGCATAACGAGGCATAACGGGGCTTAATGGGGCCTGATGGGGTATAACGGGGCTCAGTGGGGCCTAACGGGGCCTAGTGAGGCCTAGTGTGGCCTGCTGGGCCCTACCCGTTCTTCCCGTTGCTCCCGTTCTCTCTCCCCCCTCAGGCCGGTTTCCGTTCCGCCGTTCGCTGTTTCTCCGCCGCCCGCCCGGCGCTACGGGCGGATAAAGACGCGCTGCTGCGGCTGCGGAAAAGCACCGGGCTGCCGTTCGGAGCGTGCGCGGAGGCGCTGCGGGACAGCGGGGGGGATGAACGGCAGGTACCGGAGAACGGGGGGACCCGGGGCGGGGCTCATCACCCCCAGCTGTTCCCGTTCACCCCCGTCTGTTCCCGTTCACCCCCGTCTGTTCCCGTTCTGTCCCGTTGTCCCCAGGCCGAGGCGCTGCTCCTGGTCCGGGCGCGGCGGGACGGGCGGCACCGGGCGGAGCAACTGCGGGAACGGGCGGCAAAGGACGGACTGATGGGAACCGTGGTACGGGGGAACTGCGGAGTCATGGTGGAGGTACGGCCGGGGGGGGATGGGGGTATATGGTTATATGGGGGGTTATATGGGGGTATATGATTCTATGGGGGGTTATATGGGGGTATATGGGGGTTATATGGTTCTATGGGGGGTGACATGGGGGGTACATGGTTCTATGGGGGGTTACATGGGGGATATATGGTTCTATGGGGGGTATATGGTTCTATGGGGGAGATGGGGTTCTATGGGGGGTATATGGGGGTATATGGTTCTATGGGGGTATGTGGTTCTGTGGGGGGTCATGGAGCTGTCACTGTGCTCATCCTGATCCCCCCCTTCTCCCCCCCCAGGTGAACTGTGAGACCGACTTTGTGGCCCGTAACGCCGCCTTCCAGCAGTTGGTTCGTGACGCCGCGTTGGGCGCCATGAGCAGCTGCCACAGCCCCGACCCCCCCACGGGATGCGTCAAGGTGGGACGAGCTCAGGGCATCACCACCCCATAGGGACCGGGGGGTTATGGGGGCTGTGGGGGTTATGGGGGCTGTGGGGGCTGTGGGGGTTATGGGGGCTGTGGGGGCTGTGAGTTGAGCCGCTCGGTCCCATCTGCCCCCCCGCCCCCTTTGTGTCCCCCCAGCGCTTCCTGAGCCCCGTGGAGCTCTCCCAGCTGCGGACGGAGCCGGGGGGGGCTCAGCTCAGTGAGCGCCTGGAGCTCACCATTGGTAAGGAGGCGTTTAATTTGTGTCCCCCCCCCGACCCCCTCATTGTCCCCCCCGTGTCCCCACGTCCCCTCATTCCCCCCCAGGCTCCATGGGTGAGAAGATGACCCTTCGCCGTGCCGCGTTCCTGGCTGTCCCCCCCGACTGCTTCATCGCCTCCTACACCCACGGCCCCCCCCCCGGGGAGCCCCCCCCGTCGCACTCGGTGCCAGCTCTGGGTCGCTATGGGGCGCTGGTCGCCTGCAGGGTGACGGAGCCGGGGGTCAGCCCCGATCCCGCTGCCGTGGGCAGGAAGGTGGCGCAGCACGTGGTGGGGATGGCGCCCACCAGCGTGGGAGACCCCGGGGATGGGGCGGGGGGGAGGAAGGAGGAGGAGGAGGAGGAGGAGGAGACGCGGCTGTTGGCACAGAGCTTCGTGCTGCAGCCCGCTGTGACAGTCGCCGAGTTCCTGCGGGCCCACGGGGTGACGGTGCTGGATTTTGTGCGGTTCCAGTGCGGGGAGGAGGAGCGGGACTGAGGGGGGGGGTCTGTGGGGCTGAGGGGGGGTTGGAGCTGTGGGGATGGATGGGGCAGAGCTGTGGGGATGAGAGGGGCAGAGCTGTGGGGCTGCCTTGTGCCCTGGGCTGAGCAGCGGATCCCTTTGTGGCTGCTCCCCCCCAATACAGCCTGCATTCACCCATCACTTTCTGCTCCGTTCTTTAATGCCATTTCTGCTCCCCACCCCCGGTTACAAACGCCCCTTGCTATGGGGCAGTGGGGGGGGGGCTTAGAGCCCCTCAGTGCGGCCTTTGGGGGGGTTTGTTGTTGGGTCCTCCCTGTGCTGCTGGGTGATGCCACTGGGGGGAGGGGGGGGACACATTTGGGGACCTCAGTGCCTATGGATGGGGCGGGGGCAGCAACGGGACAGAAGATAATGAGCATTAATGAGCGCAGTGCTGTAATTAGAGGAATGGAACGACTGTGTGGGTTGGGGATGGGGGGACACAGTGGGGATGTGATGGGGACACAGTGAGGGGGTATTGGGGACACGGGGGGTCACAAAGGGGGCAGGTCATCCCTGAGTGATTCTGGTCCCATTTGGGTCCCATTTTGGTGCTACTTTTGTGCTGTTCCAACCTCAGTGCTGATGTGGTGCCATCCCAGCTCCATCCCAGCTCCATCCCTGTGTTATTCTGGTCCCATTTGGGTCCCATTTTGGTGCTACTTTTGTGCTGTTCCAACCTCAGTGCTGATGTGGTGCCATCCCAGCTCCATCCCAGCTCCATCCCTGTGTTATTCTGGTCCCATTTGGGTCCCATTTCACTGCCATCCCCACGTTCTCCTGATGCCATTTTGGACCCATTTTGGTTCCCTCCCGGTTCCTCCTCATTTCCATCCCATTATCGCTGTGGTTCCATCCGGGCTCCATCCCGGTGTCACTCCGGTCCCGTTTTGGTTCCGTCCGGTGTCGGTTCGGTCCCACCCCCCCCTCCCTCACCGTGTCACCTCCGTGTCCCCACCGACGTTGCTGAGCAGGACGAGCTCCGGGCGCGCGGTGAAGGCCCAGCAGCGCTGTGGGGCGAAGGGGAGACGGTCAGCACAGCCCCACGGGTGTGAGTGTGTCAGTGTGAGTGTGTCAGTGTCAGTGTGTCAGTGTCAGTGTGTCAGTGTGAGTGTGTCAGTGCAGGACGGCCACCCCCCCACGCAGCCATGACACCCATCGTGCTGCCATTGTCACACTCAGCCATTCTCACACCCCCCGTGCCCCCCCACGGCGCTGTCACACTGGAGGCCGAACTGTCACACCTGATGTAATCACACCTGATATCAATCGATAACCTGGTATCAATCGATCACACCCGACCGAGCGCTGCCACAACAACACGGCGATGGTGCAGCTGAGGTAGAGCTGGCACAAGCAGCGTGGCAGGGGCACACTCAGTGCAGTGCTGGCACACCCAGCATAGGACCATAACACCCGGCAGCGCTGGCACACCCAGCAGAGCGTTGGCACACTCAGTGTAGTGCTGTTACACTCAATGTAGTGCTGTTAACACTCAGTAGTGTTGTCACACCCGACGTAGTGTTGTCACACCCGACGTAATGCTGCCACACTCAATGTAGTGCTGGCACACCCAGCGTAGCGTTGTCACACCCAACGTAGTGTTGTTATCACACCCAGCGTGGTGCTGTCACACTCAATGTAGTGTCGGTTGCTGTCACACTCAATGTAGTGTTGCTGTCACACTGGTTGTAGTGTTGGTTGCTGTCACACTGGCTGCAGTGTGAGCTGTTGTCACACCGGGGTTGGTCCCGTTGTCACCGCGGCCGTCGCAGTCGTTGTCACCCCGCAGTGTCGGTGTCACAGCTCAGTGCCACACGTGGTGAGTGTGCAAGTGGCATCACGTTGGCGGCACTCAGAGCCCAGGGAGGGCACAAACACACACACACAGACACACACACACACAGAGGGGTGTGTACACAGGTACACACACACACACACACACACACACACACTCACATTCACCCTCACACGCGTGTGCACGGCGGGCGCTACTTGTCGTTGTGTGCCGGGCTGTGCTGGGGCAGGAGGCTGCGCGTGACGCTTACCGTGGAGCCGCAGGACAGCGCCGAGGCGCCCAGAGCGATCAGACACAGCCACGTCTGCAACGACAGGGGGCGGCACTCAGGTACTTATGGACCCCCCACAATGGATCCTGCCCCCCATGTCGGTTCCTGCCCCCCATGTCAGTTCCTGCCCCCCATGTCCGCGAGGTGACTGGAGTGGGGGCAGCGAGGATTCTTCCAACACAACCAGCTGGTGGTTCTGTGACCTTCAAGGACCTTCCCAACCCAACCATTCAATGGCCTTTCAGGACCCTCCCAACCCAACCACCCCGTGTCTCTATGATGTTGAAGGACCCTTCCATCCCAACCATCCTGTGGTTGCATGATCTTCAAGCTCCCTTCTAATCCAATCAGTAGAAGATCTTCCAGGACCCTCCCATCCCATCCACCCCATGTCTCTATGACCTTCCAGGACCCCTCCATCCCATCCACCCCATGTCTCTCTGACCCCCCATCCCCCTCCCATCCCCCCTCCCCCCATACTCACCAGGTACGTCACGAATCCCAGGTACGCGATGCTGAGGATGGCGGCTCCGACGTAGAGCCCCACGTGGTTGAGCGCCATGACGTAGGCCACCACGAAGTACATGTTGATGCTGCACACCAGCAGGATGACCAGCCCGCCCCCGACCTTCCAGAACCTGCCGGCAGTGTCAGCATTGAGCGGTGGGCTCAGCACAGCCCCCTCCCCACTTTGAGCCCCCAACATCCCCCATATACTCACAGCCCGTTGGCGAAGTCGTTCATGACGCTGGGCAGGCTGGTGAACGTCAGCACCGGGATGAGGGCGAACGGGAGCTGGGATGGAAGGGGGGGATGAGGGGAGTGGGCTCCATGTGCCCCCCAGGTGTGATACAAGGGGGGGTTCACCCAGTGGGTGGTTGTGGCCATGGAGCTCCATCCCCAGCATGGGGAGCTGCCATCTACCGGCCCACAGCCAAACACAGCTGCCCCTTTCTGCCCCCCATCAATGCAGCAGTGGGGCCGCAGGCTCTGCCCCACCTGCAGGCTCATGAGCACGTTGAGGAAGTCGTTCATCCCCGTCAGGTGCTCCACGTCCTGGAAGATGGCGACGAACAGGGTGGGGGTGATGGCGATGGAGCGCGTCAGCAGCACGCGGGCAAAGCGAGACCAGCGAAGGTTGAGGAAACCCTGGGGGGGAGGAGAGCAGGATGTGAGGGGAGATGGGAGCAGGGGGGGGAGAACAGAGAGGGAAAGGGAAGGGGAAGCAGCAGTGCAGACCTCCATGACGAACTGCCCTGAGTACGTCCCGGTCATGGTGGAGCTCTGCCCTGCTGCCAGGATCCCAATGGCCCAAATGTAAAGAGCAGCCGGGCCGAAGTAACAGCCCAGCACTGCGCCCTGCAATGGACACACAGCTGGGGCACACGGCCTGCCAGGACCCCCATCCAACCCAGCCATCCCATGGCTCTGTGACCTGCCAGGACCCCCATCCAACCCAGCCATCCCATGGCTCTGTGACCTGCCAGGACCCCCATCCAACCCAGCCATCCCATGGCTCTGTGATCTTTCAGGACTCTCCCATCCCATCCCAACCCCCTCACTGCTCTATGACCTCTAAGCACACCTTAATCCCATCAGTCCCAGGGCTCTGCAATCTTTTAGCACCCTCCCAACCCAGCCAATAATCCTATTGTTCTGTGATATTCAAAGGCCATTCCAGCTATCAGGGCTGGGGGCTGCTGTCACTGGGGGCTGTTATCACTGGGGGCTGTTATCACTGAGGGCTGTTATCACTGGGGGCTGTTATCATTGGGGGCTGTTGTCACTGGGGGCTGCTATCACTGGGGGCTGTTATCACTGGGGGCTGCTATCACTGGGGGCTGCTATCACTGGGGGCTGTTGTCACTGGGGGCTGCTATCACTGGGGCCGTTGTTATCAGCAGTGCAGTGGGACCCTCACCCCTTTGTAGATGTCCACCTCCAGCGTGTTGTTGTTGTTTGGGAACAGCCCTGCGTGCACACTGCTGGCGTTGGCGCACACCTCGTGCTGCAATGAGACTCCAAGCTCTGCCGGGGGACAACGGGACCCCCCGATGTCCCCCCAGCTCATCCCAGTGCCCCCCCCAGCCCCACAGAACCCTCCTTGCCCCCCAACCCACCACATCCATGTTGGTTTTATTATAAAAGGCCTCGGCGAAGACGGAGACGACGAAGACGTTGATGATGAAGGAGACGAAGAGCGCGATGCACGACTCGGCAAAGAAATACTTGTTGGCCTCGCGCACCTCGCGGGGGTTGGCGCGGTTCACCTGGCGGGACTGAAAGGGGGGGACGGGGAGGGACACAGGGGGGCACAATGAGGGTGTGCAGGGTGGGGGTGCACAGGGTGATGCTGCCCCCGTGCATGAGGCCGCTGCTCGGTGCAGCTGCAGCTTTGCATGCATGGCCCCGTCCCTGCAGGGCTCACCTTGACCAGGGCAGAGTGCAGGTACATGTTGTGGGGCATGATGACGGCGCCCACGATGCCCACGGCCTGCTCCAGCTGGGGGGTGCCGCAGCCCGGGCACTCGGGGACAAACAGCCCCCGCAGCAGCTGCTTCTGGTCCGGCTTCACCGTCACGTACTGTGGGCAGACAGCAGCAACGGGATCAGCTCCATGCCCAGCTCTATGCCCAGCTCCATGCCCAGCTCCATGCCCACTCCATGCTGCAGGGATCGGGATGGGCTGCGTGGCCTCCCAGCACCCAACGGCAGAAGCCAGTACCTCGTATCCGAAGGTCAGAGCCATGATGGTGATCAGGAAACCAAAGAACGCCTCCAGCTTCCGCAAACCTGCATGGACAGCACCAGGCTCAGGGTGCAGCTCAATGCTGGACCCCAGTACCCACCTCCAGACCCCATATCCACCCCCAGACCCCATTATCCCCCACCATCCCCCCATATCCACCCTCACCCCCCAGTGCCCCCCCAGCCCCCACTGACCGTATTTGTCCAGGAAGAGGAAGAAGAGGGTGTCGGCGATGGTGATGAGCACCCCCCCCCACAGTGGGATCCTGCGGGTGGGTGCGGGTGTCAGCACTGTTGTGTCCACCCCCCAATCAGCCCCATCTCCCCCCCCAACCATAAGGACCCCCCCCACTCACTTCCCCATCGACAGCAGGCTGAAGGCAATGGCTGTCCCAATCACCTCCTGCATGTCTGAGCCGATGATGGCGATTTCCATCATGAGCCACAGCATGATCCGCGGCACCTGGGGGGGGGAAATGTTGCTGAGGGGGGGGAGAAGGGAAGGGGGAACAAACTGCAGGGGGGGCTGCTCACTCACTTTGTGGTATTGCCGGTTGCAGACCTCAGCCAGGTGCAGCCCCGTCACGACACCGAGTCGCGCCGCCAGGCGCTGCAGCAACAGCCCGATGACGGTGGCCAACAGCAGCACCCAGAGCAGCTGTGGGGATGGGGGGGATGAACTGCTGCGCTGCCCCACACCCTGCACCCCACCCGGCCCCAAACCCTCCTATCCCGACCCTAAACCCTCCTATCCTGACCCCAAACCACTCCTGCTCTGACCCCAAACCCTACCCAGCTTTAAACCCTTCTACCCCAAACCCTCCTGCTCCAACCCTCTCACCCTGACCCAAACCTTCCTGCCCTGACCCCAAACCCTCTCACCTGACCCTAAATCCTCCTGCCCTGCCCCCCAACTCTCCTCCCTCACCCCCAACCCCTCCTGCCACGACCTTCAATCTTTCTCCCCCCCCCCCCAAACCCCCCCGTCCCCACCCAGACCCTCCTCCCGTGACCAAAGTCCCCCTGCCGCCCCCCCCCAATCCCCAGACCTTGAACCCGGCCACGGCTCCGGACTGCAGGTCTGACTCGATGTTGCCTGGGTCCAGGTAGGCGATGCTCATCAGAAAGCCAGGGCCAGTGAAAGCCCACAGCTTCCTGAAGCTGAAGCACGAGTGCTGTGCAGGGAGGGACGGTCCTCAGCACCATATACAGCCAAAGGGACAGCGTGGGACCACAGGGGCAATGAGGACCCCCAAGAGAAGTGAGGACCCATAGAGGCAGTGAGGACCCCCAGGGGCAGTGAGGACCCCTGGGAGCAATGAGGACCCCCAGGAGCAACGAGGACCCATAGAGGCAATGAGGACCCCTGGGAGCACAGAACCACGGACCCCTGGTTGCAGCGTGGACCCCCATGAGCAGCACAGCCCCCTGGTCGCAGTGCAGACCCCCCGCTGGGTGTTGGGTTGGGGGGGTCCTGGGGGGGCTCTCACCCACCGTGTCATCCTCAGGGATGGGGATTTTGCTGTCGAAGTAGGTGCTGAACGGCTCCTCGTCCTCCTCCCCCTGCAGCGGCTGCAGCGTGTTCCTGCTGCCCGACACGGAGCCGACGCTCTCGGCGGGACCATCCTCTGCGGGGGGGGGGGGAGGGACGGGACACGGCGTGAAAACGGCACGGGGAGAAGCGTTGGGGCGGATCGGGACCCCCGGGACCCCCCAACCCCCCCCATCACTCACTGCTCTCCCCCATCGCGGAGCGTCCCGAGCGCGATGTGACCATGGAGCCGCGCGGCGCTGCTCCTCGCTCCGCTGTTGCATCATCGCTCCGCCCGCACCCCCCAACCCCCGCCCCGAGCCTGACACAACGGGGTCACGGCGGAGCCGGTCCGGCTGGTCCGGCGGGGATGGGGGGGGGTGGGCTGAGCCCCCCCGGGACGAGAGGGGCAGAGAAATGGGGCTGAGAGGTGTGGGGCAGATGTGGGGCTGAGAGGTGTGTGGGGCTGAGAGATGTGGGGCAGATGTGGGGCACCTCGTGAGCTCCACTCACCTTCGGATGCTCGCAGGTCGCTGTAGGGCGGCCCCATGGCTGAGTGCTGCTCTCGGCCCGGGACGGGCTCTAAAGGGGCTCCGTTGGCTGCAATGAGAGGGGGGAGATCGGTTATGGGGCAGTGGGGGGGTTGATATGGGGCAGTGGGGGGGTTGATATGGGGCAGTGTGGGGGGAGCAGCCCCTGGCTGCCGTACAACGTTGTGAAAGCCGGGCAGCAATTTGCTGCGGTGCAAAACACCGCACCCTTATGGGGTATGTGGGGCTGTGCCACGAGGGCACCGGGAGAGCAGCGCTGCAACCGGGGCTGAGACCGACACCAGCAACGACAGCAGCTGCCCTGCGACCAACAACCACAACCACAATCGCAAACAGAACCACAACCAGAACCAGAACCGCCGCCCGTGCAGCCCAGCAGCATCGGAACCACCGCAGCCCACTTTAAACCCCGACGGCACAAACACCGCCGTCAATTACCGCCATCGGAACCAATTAAGAACCGGCCCCCGCACTGACCCGCATCGCCCCCCCCGGCCCAACGCAAACGGCGCCGCCCAGCAGCGCAAACAGCCGCGGGGCTTCGGCTGCACGTTGGAATCGGGAGCGGCTGCAAAGGGGGCAGCGACCCCGACCCTGCGGGCACAGAGCGACAGGGCAACAACACGGAGCACACAGTGCCCCACAGTGCTTCCTATTGCCCCCCATTGCCACTCAGTGCCCTCCATTGCCCCCCATTGCCTCCCATTGCCCCCAATTGCCTCCCATTGCCCCCCATTGCCACTCAGTGCCCCCCATTGCCTCCCATTGTCCCCCATTGCCTTCCAGCGCCACTCAGTGCCCCCATTGGACTCAGTGCCTCCCATTGCCCCCCATTGCCTCCCATTGCCCCCAAGAGCTTCCCATTGACCCCACTGCCTCCCATTGCCCCCCATTGCCACTCAATGCCCCCCGTTGCCACTCAGTGCCAGCCCCACAGCCCCGGGATGGGCATTGCTTCCACATTCCGTTCTTCTCCCCCCCCCTCCCTGCCCCGCTGTGCCCCCCACCCCAAGGGACCCATTGCCCATCGGGGCCCATTCTGCCCTATGGTCAAATTCTGCTCAACCCAACCAACCCACTGGCCACCACTCGTGCCCATAGGAGCCCATTGTGCCCCACATCCCCCCTGTCGGACCCCCCCCCCAGCCCAGCCCCACACTGTGTTTGCTGACAGCTCCTTCTCGGTGCCGACACCCACCTCAAGTGCTCGGGGGGGGGGTGGGGGGGACACAAGGAAGGAGGTGAGAACAATTGGGGCCATTGAGCAGCGTTGGGCGCTGGGCTTTGATGGATCCCCCGCTTCCTTCCTGCCCCCCCCCGCCACGCGGCCCCACGGGGCACGAAAAGATGGGGGGGAAATGGGGGAGTCGCAGTGTGAGCGATGGGGACAGCACCGGGAACGGGGGGACACCGGGGCTATGGGGACAGCGGGGTGACGGCGATGTGTGGGTCACGGTGACGTCGGTGTCCCCGCGGTATTGAGGTCACGGGGACATTGGGATCAATGGGGTTGGGGTCACGGTGACATCGGGGTCGGGGGGACACGGGGGTCGTGAGACCCTGGGGTCACAGTGAGGGGCGCTGCAGGGACACTGAGGTCACGGTGCCATTGGGGTTATGGATACAACAGGGTTATGGTGCCATTGGGGTCACGGTGCTGCCCCCGAACCCCCCGCCCCCTTAAGGACCCCCCGCCCCATTCACAACACTCACGGACCCGCAGCGCCGCCCCGTGGTGACGCCCCCCCCCATTAACCCCCCAACCCCTCATCCCCCCCCTCTAGTTCCTCTCAGTGCTCCTGGGGTCCCTCCTTTGCCCCCCCCCGTGTCCGCTCACCGCCGCCCCCGCTCCCTCCCAGCTCCGCCGCCTCATTCCCGGTGCCGGCCGGTCTGAGCTCGGCACCGCTCGGAACAGTTCGGCTGCCGGAACTCCCTTGGGCAGCGCTCGGCTCCGCTCGGCTGTTCCCGGAGCCGCACGGTTCCCTTGGCACAAATCGCCTTTTTTCGGGTCCAGCCTCCATTCCGTCCCTTTTCCAGCCCCTTTTTCCCCCTCCTCCCCCGTCAGACCCGCCCGGTGTCGGCCCGGCCCGGCGCTGCCCCCCCCGACCCAAAAGGAGCCTCAAAGCGGTTCCCATAACGCCCCGATCCCCCCCCCGTTACCGGGCCCCTCACCCATCTCGGTGGCGCTGCGGGGCTCCTCGCTCCGCTCCCCGCTCATGGCGCTCAGCCCTATATGGGCCCCGCCGCCCTATAAGCGCGGTCCCCACCCGCGGGCAGAGTCCCCCGTGGGCGCGGGGCCGCCCGGTGCCCCCCGACCCGCTTTGATGTTGGTCCCGGCGGCTCCCGGCCCCTTATCGAGCTCCGGCCTCATTAACGGCGGGGCCGCAATTAACGCCGGGCCCGGACTCTGCTCCCCCGCCCCGCGCCACCATTAACACGAACGGGCCGCGCTGATAAAACCTTATCGGGATCAATGGGAACAAGAGCCGCGCGGTGCGGGGCCATGATAACCCCGGACCGGGACGGGCCCAAAGGGCCGCGACAACGGCTGATAACGGGGAGATGAGCGGGAGGCGGCACGTAGCGGAGCGGGGAGCGTGACCGGGGACATGTCGGGACCGGGGCGGGCGGGGGGGGGAGATGTGGGGCGGGGTGGGGCGATGTGGGGTGATATGGGGCAACGGAGCATCGTGCGGGGTTACAATGGCGGATCAATGGCTGAGCAATGGCCGCCAATGGAGGATCAATGGTGGCCAATAGCGGATCAATGGCGAATCAATGGCCGCCAATGGCAAATCAATGGCGGCCAATGGCAGATCAATAGCGGATCAATGGCCACCAATACCGGATCAATAGCCACCAATGGCGGATCAATGGCGGCCAATAGCGGATCAATGGCTGATCAATGTCGGCCAATGTGGGCCCGTAGCGGCGCCCTGTCGGTGCAGCAGCGCGCTCTGCTGGCGGCCAGGCCGCACTAGGCCGCACTAGGCCGCACTAGGCCGCGCGGTACCGGGTGCTGTCCGCCCGGTGCCCAGCGGTGTCACAGCCCCACCGGCTCCATGTCGGGCCCCGCTTTGGGCACAGCGGGCAGTTACCGCCCGGCACGGACCTCACCAGGGCGGCGGCTCCGCCCGGACACGCGGAGGAACCGCTCACGTTCCGGCCTCCATTCCAAGATGGCGTCCCCCTGTCCCAGCGCCACTTCCGCCTTCCCTCACGTGACCGCAGCGCTTCCGCTTCCTGTCACGTGCCCCGCCGCCAAGATGGCGCTGTGCAGGGTGGGCCGCTGCGGGGCTTTGCGGCCTAGTGGGCCCGCGCCGCCCGTCCTGAAGGCCTTGAGGTGAACGGGGGGAGCGGGGGGGGGCAGCACGGAGCGACGGGACCGGGCGGGGCCCCCCCCTGAGGCCTCCTCAGCCCTCAGCCCCTGCCGGTGGTCGCGGGCGGCCCCGTGTGCTCCCGGTGCCCCCCCCCATCACTTACGGCCCCTCGGACCCCCCAGGGTTCGGTTGTGCCCCCCCCAACCTTCAGCTACAGACCGACCCCAATGGGAACACACACACCGCAATGGGCTCCAATGGGGAGAGCAGAGCCCAGAAACCTCATTAACAGTCACTTAATTGACCCCATTAACCCCCTAATTGACCCCATTCACCCCCCCTAATTAATTGACCCCATTAACCCCCCCTAATTGCCCCCATTCACCCCCAGGCCGCCCCCGCTGCTCCCCGTTCCCATCAGGGCCGTTTCCCGTTGGGCTCTCGGTGCCCGTTGGCTCCGCAGTCGTTATGAACGTTTCCTGCAGCGCAGCTTCCCCCGTATCTACACCCTGCACTGCACCTTCACTGCAGGTAAATATGGGGGGGGGGCTCCGAGACCCCCAGGGACCAGCTCAGCTCCCCCAGGGATGGCTCAGACCCCACCAGCCCCCTGCAGTTATTGGGTGGGGGCTCCAGGCGTTGCCTGGATACCCCAGGTATCAATTAGGCCTCTCCAGACCGCAGGTGATCCATGGGGAGGGGGCTCCATTGGGGGGGGGATCCATGGGGGGGGGCTCCATGTTAGGGGTCTCCATGTTGGGGGGCTCCATGTTGGGGGGCTCCATGTTGGGGGGCTCCATGTTGGGGGGCTCCTCTGGTGCCATTTTGTCCCCCAGGGCTGGAGGCGCTGCTGGCCGATGCCCGGGAGGTGCGGAGGATCCGACAGACGATGGCCAAGAAGGGGCTGAGCAGCTCCCAGCTGAACTACAGGGACATGGAGCGGCTGCGGCAGGTGGGGGCAGCTCCGGGGGGTGACCCCAACCCAGAACCAAGGGGGGTTTGTGGGGGGGGGGATGTGGGTGCATTGAACGGGTTGGGGGGCAGCTCCTGGTGGCTGAACAGCCCCCTGCAGTTCCGCAGGGATGTCCTGCAGGCCGTCCCCGTTGCTCTCATCGCCATCCCGCCCTTCGCCAACTTCCTGGTGCTGCTGCTGATGTGAGTCGTGTCCCTCAACCCCCCCAATATGAGCACCCAGATGTGCCCCCCCCCCTTCCCCCACCCCCAGGATCCTTTAAATTGGGGGCAGTTGGTTCTGGAGCTGTAAATAAAGCCCAGAGTTTAATGGGACATCTGTGCCCCCCCTGCCCCTTCCATACCCCTCCTGTCCATACTGTGACCCCCCCCATCCTTCCTGCCCCCCCCATCCCTCTGGTGCCCCTCCCTGTCTCTTCTGTGTCCCTTTACCATTCCCTGCCCCTCCTGTACCCCCATTCCCTCCCCCTCCC
>NC_029544.1:1412532-1413639 GCF_001577835.2 Coturnix japonica | reverse complement strand
TCCCATCCCACCCCATCCCATCCCATCCCATCCCATTGTATCCCCCCCCTCACTCCCTGCTGTCCCACAGCGGGCTCTGAGCCGTGTCCTGTTCCTGACTCCTCTCCTTCCCACCATCCTGGTGCGGCGCCGTCTGCTCTCCCACCTGCTGGAGATCCGGCACCTGGACCGGGCCCTGGCCCAGCTCGGCCTGGCCCAGCTCAGTGAGGAGGAGCTACGAGCGGTGAGTCACCCCTGGGGGGGTCGGGGGTCCCACAGGTGTGAGTTCCAGGTGCTGACCCCCCCCCATTACAGGCGTGTTACCTGCGGGGGCTGAACCCCGCACGGCTGAGCACGGCGCAGTGCAGAGCGTGGCTGGAGCAGTGGCTGGGGCTGTCCTGTGTGCTGCAAGGTGAGGGGGGGGAGTTCAGTGTGTGCAGGCACTGAGTTCTGTCTCGGAGGGGCTCAATGGGGGCACAGGACCCCCCTCAGCCTCCCCCCATCCCCTCATCTCTCCCATTGCAGCCTCTGAGTCGTCCCTGCTGGCCAACAGCATGGTGCTGCTGACCCTCAACTACACGGGAGCGGAGCAGCGCTGACCCCTCCATTCTGTGCTCTGTGCCCCCCACCCGGGGGGGGTCTGCAGGTCAGGAGGCACCAAGGGGTGGGGAGTGCAAACCCTGCATCCCAACATCAGGGCGCTGCCGCTGCAGCTCTGTGTATGTATATATGGGGGGAACGGGAGTCCCCCGACCCTACAACCCCCCGCAGGATTCAGCTCAGCTCTGATGGTTGGGGTGGGGAGGGGTCCCTGTGCTCTGATCTATGGGGTCACCCCTTCCCCGTGCCCCACTGCAGTGGGGGGACCTACAAATGTCCCCATGTAGGATGCAGAGCCCACTGGGTGCTGATGGCTGCTGGTGTCATTGGGGTCTGCATTGGGGTCATTGAGTTCAGTGTTGGGGTCATTGAGTTCAGTGTTGGGGTACCTGAGTTCAGCTTTAGGGTCATTGAGTTCAGCTTTGAGGTCATTGGGTTTTGCATTGGGGTCACTGAGTTCTGTATTGGCCCAGTTGACTTTTGCTGTGTTGCCATTCACTTGGTGCTGTTCAGTTCTGCCCCTCTGGA
>NC_029544.1:1395864-1411668 GCF_001577835.2 Coturnix japonica | reverse complement strand
CGTGGCGGCGCCGTGGAACATGGTCAATAAATAACGGGGGGGGGGGTCTCACACCCGCTGTTGCGGCTCCTCGGGGCCGCGCTCCCCGCTGCGTGTTGCGGGTTCGGGGGATGCAGCGCAGCCCCGCGCCCCGCCCGGCCCCTCTTTGCCCGTGGGGGCGGCTCGGCCGCTCGTGGCAGCGGGGCCGGTCGCCGTGTCCTTGGGCCGCTCGTCGGCGCCGCTCTCGGCCTTGGAGCCCAGCACGGAGCGCGGCTCCACCTGCACGTAGAGCAGCGGGGCACCGTCCAAATAGGGCGGCGGGGCGGGGGGCGGCTCCGCGCCGTCGGAGAAGCAGAGAACGGAGGATCCCGGCGGCAGCTGCGCCTGGATGAGGATCGGGGCGGCCACGACCGGGCACAGCGCGTCGGGCGGCACCAGCGGCTCCTCCACGATGCAGACGCCGACGCTCTCGACGCCGGAGCCGCCGCTCGAGTCTTCCTCGGCCTTCAGCCTCTCCAGCTCCTCGGCGCTCTGCAGGTGCATCACGGCCGACTCGTTCTCGGCCATGAACTCCTGGAAGTCCTGAGTCTCGGGGGGCTGCCACGAGCCGCCCCCTGCGACCCCCCCCTGCGGCTCCTCGTCGCCGGGTCTGGCCCCCTGCCGCTTGTTCTCCAGCTCCAGCTTCATGATGGTGTGGAGGTAGTGAGTCCGCACGCGGATGGGGTTGAACTCGATGCGGCCGGCCATGTTCCCGCAGCCGTCCCGCGAGCAGCCGCAGGGGAAGGACATGCGGTCAACCTGCGGGGACAGCGGGGTGATGGAGGGGGATCGTGGCGTCACAGATGGAAGAGGAGCCCCATAAAGGGTCCATAAAGTGTCACTGCGAGGCAGCAAAGTGTCCTGATGGCTGAGACGGCCGATGGGTTGAGCAACGGCCGACCAAAAGCTGATGGTGAGCCCATGTGTGCAATGGTGGCCAAGGAGACCTGTGGTGCCCTGGTTGGCCAATGGTTGATCAGGGGTTGACCAACAGTTGAGCACAATTGTGCCCTCGTGGCCCAGAACACGGAGCTGCACTGGTTGGTCAATGGTCAACCATGAGCCTGCAGTGTGCGCTCATGGCCAACAGGACCAATGGAGCCAGTGCTGGCCAATGGTTGAACACAGAGTGACCGAGAGCCAGCAGTGTGTCCTGGGGGCCAAGAGGCCAATGGTCCCTGTGGGGCTCTACAGCCATGGGGCCACCAGAGCAGTGAGGGGCTCCTTCCTGCCGAGCTCCAAACCCACCCGGCCCCAGCCCTGTGCCTCCACGTGGGGCTGGATGGAGGGACCCAGCGGAGCCGCCGTCACTCACCTGGCACTTGATGCCCGCCTGGCTGCAGGCGCAGGCCTCGGGGTCGCAGTAGAGGCGGCAGTCACAGCCGCACTCCTCCCGCGACAGCCGGATGGCGCGCAGCTCCTGCTTCTCCTCGGCGTCAATACGGTGCACGCCCGACGCGCGGAGCAGCGCCCGCCGCTGTTTGGTGGGCAGCGGCTGCAGGAAGAAGTAGTCGTCCACCTCCACGTTCTCCACGTCGATGTCGTCGTCCGAGATGTCCTCCAGCGTCAGCCCCTCCGCCTCCTCCGACTCCACGGTGCCGTTCTTGGTGAGCTGTGGGGTGGGATGGAGCTCAGCGCGGGGCTGGGGGGCTGCGGACCCCCAGGGCGGCACAAGGGGACCCCAGTGTGTCCCCTGAACCACGTTTGGAGCAGAGCTCTGCCATCACACGCTCCAACCACAACCCAGATGCACCATCCCCACTGGGATCCACATCTACAGCAAAGGATGGAACCTGACGCTGCAGCACCGCGGCTGCCTGCCCTGCTAACGGCTCTGGGAAAGGAGGTCACAGCTCCCAAAATACCGGGGCTGGGAGCTGCAGCGTTTGGGATCGGAACGAAGGCAGCGATGGCAACAGAAACACTGCAAGGAGGGGGAAGCGGTTGATCGGTGGTTGAGTGTTGGTTGACCATGGGCCAGCCGCAGGCCAGGAGGGGCGATGCTGCCCGTACCTTCATCTTCTTGGCGTGCAGCTTCTCCTCCTTGAGGTGCTCCCGCAGCATCTCCCTGTGATTCACCTCCTGCTCCTGCGCGAACTCGCACAGCGTGTAGCTGCGCACCGAGTTGTGGCGCGGCGCCATGCCCAGCGAGCTGCCGCCCTGGCTGGGCACGCTGGTGAAGCCCTGACGCCGGGCGAAGTAATACACCGTCACCTGGTCGAAGCGCACGTTCTTCCTGCGCAGCTGCTTCTGCCTCTTCAGGATGGAGGTGGCTGCGGGGAGGGAGGAGGGATGGGATCGGGAGCCCCACTGCCTCCCCTCACTGTCACCCCTTCCTGCCCTGTCCCCTCACTCTCTCACTGTCTCCATGTCCCACCCCCATCCCCTCACTTGGTCACTCTTTGCTGTCCCCATGTCCCGGCCCCTTCACTTTCACACTCTTTCCTGTCCCTAAACCCTGTCCTCCCCCCATCACCATTTGCTGTACCCACATCTTACCCCCATCCCATGTCCCCATCCTCATCCTTTTGGCTCTACCACTGTTTGCTGTCCCCATCCTCACTCCTGTCCCCTCACTGTCCCTGTGCCCACCCCCCTTCCCATCCCTCCCCCCCCCGTGTCCTCCGACCCCGTATCCTCACGTTCCCCATCTCCGTGTCCCCCCCCATCCCCATGTCCCCCCGCTCACGGATGAAGCCGCTGGAGCTGGAAGGGTTGACGCTGTCGCAGCTGTCGGCGCTGTCGCTGTTGGAGATCTCATCGTCGGAGTTGGACGCCGGGGAGCCCACGTCTGCATCCTCAAACTTCCTCTTGAGGCGGCCGCTGCCGATGGCATCCATGGGGTCAGCGGGGACCTGCAGGATGGGGATGGTGGTGGGGGGTGTCTGGGGGGTCCCCATAACTGGACCAACACCATTGGCAGAGCTGGGCCCATGGTGTAGCAATGTGCAAAGCCGCCTTCCCCACTGAGCTCTGCATCTCCTGCACCCAAACCCCCAAGTGTGGGGTGTCCTCAGCACACAGCAGAGCTCAGCCGGCAACAGGGCTGTGCCTGGGGGGGCTGGGTGGGGGGATTTGGGGACAGGGACATGGGCAGAGCTGAAGCTGCTCAGCCCCGCTCTGCTCTGCTCCATCACTGCAGCAGCGACGGTTCTCATGGCAACAGAACAAACGGCTCCGGAGGAAGCTGTCAGCATCAGCATCCGTCTGTCTGTCCATCACCCGACTCTGTACACCCCGCCATCATCCAGCTGCCATCCATTCATCCTCCTGTCCGTCCATCCCTCCACCATCCCTTCTGTCCACCCTTCTGTCCACCCATTAATCTGCCCATCAATCCATCCATCCATCCATCCCTCCATCCCTCCACCATCCCACCCATCCCTTACCCACCCCTCTATCCATCCATCCCTCCACCATCCCACCCACCCCTCATCTCCCCGAGCTCCTCCTCACGCTGCTGCTCCCATCCAGGTGTAACACAAGGCCGGGGGGGGGGGACACAACCAGCACCTCTCCCATAACGAGAGCCCTTGGTCCTGGTGGTGTCCTGGTTGACCTGGTTAACCTGGTTAACCCACAGTTGGCCACTGGTTGACCAAGAGCTGAGCAGAAGCCAGCAGGGTGTCCTGGTGGCCATGAAGGCCAATGGAAGCCAACTGGTTAACCAAGAGTTGACCAGTGGTCGGCTATGGGGTGATCACAAACCAGCACTGTGCCCTGGAGGCCTGAAGCAGCTCCCCACTCTGCTCTGCACTGGGGTGGCCCCATTGGAGCACTGGGCTCCCCAGTTTAGGGCAGACTGGATCCCTCCTTGGGATCGGGGATCTCCTCTTTGGGATCAGGGGATCCCACAGCTGAGCCCTGTGGATGTTCCAGGCTGCAGCTCACACAGCAGCAGCACTTACACAACATGCGTTGCAATGAGCAGCAGTGCAGGGCTGCTGGCAGGCGGGGGGGACAATGCAGCCCCCAAAAGCAGGGGGCAGTAAAATGTGGGGGGGGGGGGGTCCTAGAAAGCTGGGGATAAAAAACAGGGGAACACTAAAAAGCTGGAGACTAAAGGAGGGGTCCCCAAAAGGAAGGGGGTCCTAAAAGGGGAAGGGATAAGAAAGGGCAGCCCCCAAAAAGCAGGAGTGGAAAAAGGGGCAGCTCTGAAGGTGGGGGGGGGGCTCCTATTGCTTCTATCGTTCCATCTTCAGCCCACCCCAACTGTAACCCCCCCCCATCCCTTACATGCTTCTATATTTAAGGTCTCCTACGTGACCTATAAGCCTCCATACACACCCTATAGGCTCCTTATAGTCTCTACATCCTCCCTGTTCTCAAGGCTCCAACCCCTATAGGTTTCCTACAGGCCTCCACCTTCACGGCCTTCATCTCCTACATCCCTCCATCATTAGGGCCCTCACCTCTTACAGCCCCTATAAGCCCCCATTCTCCAGGCCCATCCCCCATAGGCCCCTATAGGCCTCCATCCCCACCACCCCTCCATCCTTAAGGCCCACACTCCTCATACACCCCCTATGTCCTCTATCAGCTCCCATCTTCCAGCCCCCCCAACCCCTACAGGCTCCCTACAGCCCCTATACACCCCCCCCATCCCCTATAGCCCCCATCCTTAATGTCCTCACCTCCTATAGACCTCCTATAGGCCATAGGCTCCCATATCCCACCCCTATAGGGCCGCCTACACCCGTCCATCCTCAAGGCCGTCATCCCTTATATCCTTATATCCATCTTTAAGGCCGTCACCCTATACATCTATAGGCTCCCATTTCCAGCCCCCCCCCTTTATCCCTTATGGACCCCCCTCAGCCCCAGAGCCTCCCACCTTCAGAGCCCCCATCCCCTATAGACCCCCTATAGACCTCCTATAGACCCCACACCCCCCCACTCACGTCTCCCCTCGGTCCCGGTTCGGTCCCGGTTCGGCGGGGGGCGGCCCGTGTCTCCGTTTCTCGGCCCGGTCGCGGCCGCGCGGCCCGCCCCGCCGCCGTCTGCCGACAACAATGGGGCCGCGCCTTATATACCGCTAGTCACGTGACATCAAGCTCCGCCCCCTACCCCCCACCCGCGAGGGGTGACGGGAAAGCGAGTCCGGGAGGGGCGGGAATGGAGTGCGGAAGTGGGAGACACCCCCCCCCCCCCCCCATCCCAGCCCCATTCACAGCTACAGAGTCCGTACAAAACTTTACCGGACCCGGCTCCGTTACACAGCGGGATGGGACCCGAACCCCCGGTACCGACCCCGGTACCGCCCGAACCCCCCGGTACCGACTGGAGCGGATCCACATCCTGCACAACGAGCTGCGGTACCGCTGGGCCGAACCGAACCGAGCTGAGCCCCATTGAACGCAATGAGTCCATCTGCAGAACCGAACCGGGTCCTCTCTGCAGCCGAACCGCCATTGGGCCGAGCTGGGGATCACACGGAGGCGGGGGGGGGCGGCTGCATTGGGCCGAACCGAACCTTGAATTGGGCTGAGAACAGCTCCGAGGTGAGTGGCACATTGAGACCAGTGAGCTGAGCGTCACATTGACATCAATGTCCCATTGAGATGAGATGAGCATCCCATAGAGCAACGCATCCCATAGAGCTGAGCTCAGGGTCCCACTGAGCATCCCATTGCATTGAGCTGAGTGTCCCATAGAGCTGAGCATCCCACTGAGCTCAGTGTCCCATTGAGCTGACTGTCCCATTGAATCGAGCTGAGCATCCCATTGAGTTGAGTTGAATGTCCCATTGAGGCTGAGTCCCAAACTCACCCCATTTCCCCCCATTTCCATCTGCAGAGCTGGGGCAGGACACAATTGCAGCCATGAGCTCAGTGCTCTGGTCCATCTCCAGGTTTCCAGCCCAGGAATGGGGGATTTTTCTCCCTTTCACTTGAAACCACAAAAACATGCAGCAAACTGCCCCCCCTTTGGGTGAGTCCTGTGGGGAGTTGGGCTGGGTGATCCCTGCGGGTCCCAACAGCGCTTCCATGGTGGAGGAAAGGAGAAAAAGCCCAACAGCCCAACTTCCATCACAGCCAAAGTGCTGCAGGGAATCCCTGCCAGGCCTCTCCCACCACCCCGTGTGTGTGATTGAGACCCGCTCAGCCCCACGGGGCCGGCAGCACCGGGCTGGTTTCCTTCATGTCCTCTCACCAGCCTGAACGTCACAGGAGCTGCTGGTAAAACGGAGCCAGGAAAAACCCTCGTGCAGCTTTGAGGTCCCAGAGCTGAACTCTGCCCATTGAGCCAGCAGTAGCAGCACCCATGGGTGCTTTGCAGCTGTGAGGGCGAGGAAAGGGCTGAGAAGGAGCAGCTCTGGGTTCTGAGGCCAATGGGAGCTTCTGGATCTCCGCTCTCATGTCCCGGTGCTGGAAGTGAGGGGGACTCACAGTCCATGGGAGCACCGTGGCTGTTCCTCATCACCCTCCTCCTACTTCAGGATGATGTGGTAGCTGTCGTTGGTTTCGGCTGTAAAAAGAAGGGGAGCTGATGAGACACGGCCTGCAGGGCAGGATCTGCAGTGTGCAGACATGGCAAAGCATTGCTTACACACCTTTCATGGTATCCAGAACAAAGCAGGATTCATCCTGGAAGTTCTGAATCATCTGAAAGAAGCCACAACAAACACAGCTGAGTTGGGCTGCACCCCAACACAGGGTTGGGAGCAGGACGGGCACCCACAGGAGCATTCCTCCCTTCCTCCATTGCTCCAGAGCACAGAACTGAGCTGGTAAACCAAGGGAAAGCATCTGTTACCTCATCACTGATCAGCACGTGTATCCCTGTAGGACCCTGCTTGTAAATCTGGCTGATCTGCTGCGAGGAGATGCTGAAGAGCTGAGCCAGCTTCTCCGTCAGCTCCACCGCCGTCAGCTCCTCCAGGTAGATGGCGTGGTACACTGCAAGGACAAGGAGAGCTGCAGCAACATACCAGGGGTCTGCAGGGCAGCCACGCTGAGTGGGGAGCGGATGGGCAGAGCAGCTCTGAGAGCAGTGAGCGCTGACTTGGGCCACAAGGGACTTTAAAGTCCCCGGTGCTGCAGAGGGAAGGGAAGGACACACCGTCTGCTTTTGCCCTCGCTCTGATCGCAGAGCGACGCCTGGCTGCTGCTGCTGCACAAATGTAGGTCACCCATTGCCTGGGCAGCGCTGCATCCTCGCTGCTCCCCCTGCTCTGCTGCAGGCCCTTACCAAAGAAGGTGCTGGTGACCGCGTCGCCGTCCTCATGCTTCTGCTGCAGCTCCTGCAGCTGCTGGGACTCCTGGCACACGTAGATGGTCAGCCGGGGCCGCACCATCCTGCCAACAGAGCACAGGGTTTGGAACCAGGGCCATGAGGGCACCCAGCATCCTCCCAAAGAGCAAAGCAGGGGGAGGAACTGGCTCCAAAGCAGAGGAAAGGGGCTGACGCCACCCCCAGGGCTTCCCCCCACACCCCACCATCCCAGCTGCCAAACTGGAAGGTCCACACCTTCCTGCCTGCTCCAATGGCACATCCAGAGCAAGCAGCCCCAAACCCATCACGCTTATGGCTCTGGGAGCAACGACCCACCGTCCTTTCAGCGCGTTGAAGAGCCTGATGCCATCTGCAGGGCCACAGATCTGGATGACATCTTCCCTGGTCAGCTTCAGCAAGTCTGCACCTGCAGGAGTGACACCATGGGAAGAGCCTGGGGCAGCGCTCAGCCCCTGGGGCAGAGCACAACACACCCCCAACCCCTCAGGAAATGAACCACGCAGCTCTCAGGCAGTTTGACTGTGTTCCAAATAGAGATTTCCAACCATCTGTGCCAGGTAATGGGAGCGAGGTGGAGGAGGAGGCCAAACGTACCTGAGAAATTCCGGAACAGACGGGAGAATGTGGAGAAACGGTTCCTGTGCAGCCACTGTTGGGCCTCCTGGGGTGTGCTGGTGGGCAGCAGGTTCTGTGGGGTGGGACAGAACGGTCACAGCACCCGAGGGGACAGAGCACCGAGAGCAGCTTCAGTGTTATCATTACCCCCACACCAAGACTGGAGCAGGCTGGGCTCAGTGGGAGCACAACAACGGCTGCAGCTGGGGTGGGTTTGGGTTTAAAGGGCTCCACAGGGACAAGGAAAGGGGAAGGAAGCAACGGGGAAAGCATGAGCAAAGTGTCAGTACAGGGCACAGCCAACTAAAGGCAGCCTGCTCTCAAATAGAACCATAGGATGCTTGGGCTGGAGGGAACCTCAGGGGTCATCCAGCTCCTACCCCCACCCTGGGCTGCTCCCACCCCCCATCCACAGCCCTGAGCCCCAATAGGGATGGGGCACCCAACCCCCCCCCCAGCACCCCCATGTCCGACCCACGCGCCATCCTTACCCCAAGCATAAGCTCTGAAGTGTGACTTACATCTGCGATCGGAGGGGGGGGCTCAGGCTGGTGGTTTGGAGACCCATTCCTGGATGGGGGGGAGATAGAGCAGAGCCCACAGTCAGCTCTGCACCAGAGCCACCCCAACACCACCGGGATGTGGGGACACTGCTGGGACGTGGGGACACATCGGTCCCTTGTGGGGCAGGAACCGTCTCTAAACTTACCCTTCCCCAATGGAGAAGCTGCTGTGGGAGCTGTTGAAGCCAGGAGATGGTGCATTGTTGACGTAGGTGATCTCAGGCCACGGAGAGCACTGGAAAGGAAAAACCCAGAGGGCCCACATTCCTAAGGTCTCACATTTCCATGAGCAAATGGAGGGGAATGATGGGGTTCTGTGCAGCCTCAGCAGCTCATTGCTGACACCTCTCATGACAGCTCAGGTCTGGGAGGATGCGGCTCCTCAGCCCACCCTGTTTGCCCACCCTGCAGCTGTGTGCCCACCAGGTGCTGTGCTGCACAGCTGGAGTGCCCACCTCGGTGAGGATGGTGGTCTCATAGGAGGGCTGGTACTTCTCCTTCTCATGCGGGGTGCGCTTCTCCATCTTCTCACGGTCTGTTTTCTGCTTCCGATCGGCTCCTTTGGGCTGGGAAGGAGAAACACTCCTCAGAGGGGCAGAGCAGGACGGGGGTAACGGAGGGGTGGGCAGGCAGGCAGGCACGTCCTCCTGCTCAGCCTCGTGCTGCTCACAAAGGGCCAGTGGTGGCCAACAGGCTGACCAAGAGTTGCCCAACAGCTGAGCAGCCCCCAGGGGTCACTTCCAGCCCCTGCAGTTGTGTTTCTGTCAGTATGGGGGGGTCTCAGAGAGCAGCAGCACAACCCACGTGCTCCCCAGCATGTTGTACCAGAAGGACCCAGCCACAGCCCTGCAGCTGAACACGCAGCCAGGTCACAGTGGGATGGGACTGAGCTGCACTTCACGTCCTATGGGGCAGGGATGGGGCTGGTTGCTGCGTTACCTTGAACACCTTGATCTGGCAGCTGGCTGAGTGCAGGTGCTCCGTGTACTCCCCGTTCTCATTCTCCTTGAAGGTGTCGATCTGCACCCGGAATGGCACCCCCTTCTCCCCGCCGTGCTTCCGCATGGTGAACTCGGTGCTGATGCAGTGCACCTGGGGAGGCAAGGAGAGCTGCTGTCAGTGCTCACATGGGAACACGCCGTGTAACACGTGGCAGAGCTGCAGCCCATTCCTTCCCATGAGTTCTGCAGCTGCAGTTTAATTCACATCACCTCCCCCTGAGGCACACGGCTCGGAGCTCTGAGCCACAGAAATGCCTTCTTGTGCCCTTGGAAACTCCAGGCTACTCTCCCGGGGCCCTGCACGGGGAGCTCCCCCTCCCCACAGTACCTGGATGAACACCGACGTCCTCTTCGAAGGGTCCCACAGAAACTCCACGGTGTTGAGCTGGGTGGGATTGGCTCTCGGGTCAATGATGCCCACAGACATCGGGATATCTGCACAGAGACCGAGCTGGGACGTTTGTCAGGAGAAGCAACAGACTCCCAAGGAACACAGACCTGCACATCTGTGACAGAACCGCCCCTCAGAGCCCAGGGCTGCTCCAATCCCCCCCATCTCCCTGAGGGACCTCACCTATGTCCAGGATCCTGTCCCCGGGCCGGTTCCATCGCCAGCCCTCCAGCTGCTGGTGCTCCGTGTACTGCAGCCGTCGGTCATGGAACACGACCCGGAAAATGCTCTGAGGAAAGGAGGGGGGGATAAAACACTGTGAGAACCCCTGGAGAACCCCTGCAATGTGCCCAGGGGGTGAGAACAGGAGGAGAGGGACGTGGGGGGGCTCAGGAAAGCAGCAAAGGGAAGTGCCACAGATGCACCGCGCTCACCTTCACCAGCTTCCCATTGATCTCGGGCAGCTCCCCGATCTTCCTGTTGTCCAGCATACGGATCTCATAGGACTGCCCTGCAGGAAGAACAGAAAGGTAGAGCAGGGAGGAACATCCCCTGCTGATCCCCACCAGCACCACGACCCTGCTGCTGACACAGGACGTGTCGCTGCTCAGCTTCAGTGCCACTGCAGAGCAACAGATGCAGCTGGGATCTGCAAGACCCCCACTGCATTGATGCAGCTGAGAACTGCAACAGCCCCGCTGCAAAGCTGCAGCAGCTGCGAGCTGCTTTCCTTCACCCACCAGGCACATGCAGGGAGTGTCAGCAGGAGGTTCCCACCTTGGTTGAGGTAGGTGAGTGTTTCATCATGCAGTTTCACAGCGGGTGACGTGGCCGCACACAGCACGTACTGGAAGGGCAGAATTTTGTTCTCGTTCTCTGGAGGCAAACTGGATTCCTCCTGCTTGAAGATGGGCAGCGCCAGGACGTCGCTGAAAGAGAGGTGGTACACAGGGTCACTGCAGCTCTGCTGCTGGGTGCAAGCAGGAGCCCTGCTGAGAACAGACATGATGTATATTGGGCTGCAATGGTTGCAGCTGCCTCCAGCTGCAGTGATGGCTCTGGGGCCATGAGTTCCACCAGATCCTTGTAGGCTCAGCTGGGCTTCCCTTCCTTTAGTTGATCATTAAAAGCATCTCATAGGGAAAATCGAGCTGCTTTGGGCAAAGAGCAGCTCTCTCCCTAACGGGGCTTTAACACTTTGGGCTCCAGCACCAACCCACTCGTGGTCCAAAGCTGCAACAACCTGAAGGTGGGAGGGGAGAGCTGCAGCCCCCCCTGTAATGCACGGCCTCATCCTGCCCCCCTGGACCCCACACCTTCCTCCCATCCCCTTCCAAAATGGCAGCCATCTTCCAGAGGTGCAGCCATAACACAAGGCATGGTGGAGCCGGATGAATGTAGTATGAAGTTTTAGTATTACCTTGTATCAATTCTTATTAAAACAAGCCTCTTCCTTGTTGCTGGGAGGTGCTCAGCATGGGCAGAGCTGGGACAGCCCAACTGAGATCACAGAACTATGGGATGGTTGGGTTGAAGGGCCTCACAACCCCCCCCAGCCTGTGCTGCTCCCACCCCCCTGAGCAGCCCCCAGAGCCTCCCCCATCCCCGGCCATGGGCACCTCCCCAGGGATGGAGCACCCAGCTTCTCTGGGCAGCAGATCCAGGACTCCCCACCCTCAGTGCACAGAACTCCCCCCCCCCACCCCACCCCACAGAGCCGCCCTTTGCCCGCAGCCAACCCCATTCCCTCCTACCTCATGCTGTAGGCTCCCGCTCCCAGCTCCTGCCCGATGCCCGACAGGCTGGCATCGAAATCCTGCACCAGCCCCGACTCGATCACCTCATCTGCCAGCGGCAGCTTCAGCGCCCAGGCCATGCTCCCCCTGCAGGGCCCGGGGCCGCGTTCCCAGTGCGGGCGGGGTCCACGGGTACGTCACCCCCCCCACCCCAAACCTGGGGCTCCGCAGCTCCGCTCTGCACCCACACAGACCCCCCCGGGTCCTACAAACACTATCGCAGCCCAAAGGCCTTTAAGGCACCACCTGAAGGGCTGCGGCCTCTGGGTAACCCCCTCCAAAGGGCTGCACCCCCGCAGGCCCTACAAACAGCCCTTGGGGGGCTCCCCAGGCCCTACAGAAGCCCTATAGCCCCCACAGGAGCCTTACAGCCCCCACAGACCCTACAGGAGCCCTATAGCCCCCACAGGAGCCCTACAGGAGCCCTATAGTCCCCAAAGGCCCTACTGGCACCCTCGTGCCTTCCTAAGGCCCTATTAATATCCCTAGGCCTTCTTAAGGCCTATAAGCACCCTCAGGCCCTACAAAAGCCCTATAGCCCACACAGGCCCTACATGCACCCTCCTAATGCCTACAAATACCCCCAGGCCCTACTAGGCCTTACAGGCCCCCCCAGGCCCTATGTGTACCCCCGTCCCGGCTGCCCCCGACCCCGTCCCTTGGCTGCCCGCCCCGCAGCCCGTCCCGGCCCTATAGCAGCATATCCCGGCCCTATAGCAGCATATCCCGGCCCTATAGCAGCATATCCCGGCCCTATGGCAGCCCCCTGTCCCGGCCCTATGGCAGCCCCCCGTCCCCGCTCCCCGCCGGGCCCCCACAAGATGGAGGCGGCGGCGCCCGGAGCCCCCGCTCAGCCCCGAAGGGGAGCACGCCCCGCCCCTTCCGCAGCGATCGGCCAATAGGAGCACGGCGCGGTAGAGTGACGCAATAGGACGTAGCCAATGGTGGAGCACGCGCGCAGCTCTGAGCGTTGCGATTGGCTGCGGGAGGAGGTGGGCGGGGCGTGATGTGCGGCGTGGTCTCTCTCCACCGCCCGGAGAGATTCGCGGGCGGGCGGGGATCGAGGGGACGCGGGTTCGAATCCCGGGTCGGGATCATCGTGCGATGAGTTGCGCGGCCTCAGCCGGGATCGGGCCGGATCGTGGGGGGAGCAAAACCGAACCCCCCCCCATAATAGAAAGAACGGGAACAGGAAAAGAAAAAAGAAAAATACTGTTTATTTCACACCACTACATCAAGTGCATCGTGTCTCCATCACCGCACTCCGTCTGTCCGTCCCTGTCCGTCCATCCCCATCACTACCAGGTTTGGGGGGGCTGGTCCTGCTCCCCAACCCCCCCCCTCACTCTCAGCCCTGCCCGTCCCCCCTTAGTGCAGCGTCCATGTGGGACCGGGGGGGGGAGGGGGCAGAGCGCTGGGTGGGGGCACCCCCAGACCTCAATGTGTGACACCTTCATTGTGGGGCTGTGGGGTCCTTCAGAGGGCTGAGCACCTTTAGGGGGGGGTAAATAAAGGGGTGAAACCCAACCGGGGCCTCAACGCGATCCGGAAACACGGAAAAGTCACAGAAAAAGGAGAAAAGGGCCCAAAAAAACCAAGTAATGAACATCGCTCCGGGGGGGAGAACAGACACAGAATGGGGACCCTCCCCAGGGGGACACGGGGGGCGAGGGGGGGGTCGGCACCACGCACAGAACGGGGCGACGAGGCACAAGTGTGACACGGGGGGTAAAGATGGGGGGGGGGGTCACAAAGTGCTGATCAATGGCAGAGGCTGCGGGTGGGGGGGGGACGAGGGACCCCCGTCCTCATGGGATCTGAAAGACGTTGAGTTTGCTGGTGTTCTTCAGCGTCTGGCGGCGGTTGCAGAACCAGACGCGAACCACCTCGCGGTCGTAGTTGAGCTCCTTGGCGATCTCGGTGATCTCCTGCCCCGTGGGCAGCGCGTTCTTCTCGAAGTACGAGTTGAGCGCCTCGATGGCCTGAGGGGTGAACGACGTGCGGCGCTTCCGCTTCTTGGACGGCTCCCCCCCAACGAACTCCATCAGGTTCTGCTGCCCCTCCTGGTTGCGCAGCTCGGCCTCGCTCAGCCACTTCTCCAGCACCGGCTTCAGCTTCTGGGCGCTCTTAGGGGTGATGTCCAGCTTCTCGAACCTGAGGGAACAGCATCAGGTCAACACAGAGAACAATATTCATAACCTAACCCTAACCAAGACCCTAACCATAACCCTAACCATAACCATAACCATAACCCTAACACTACCCTAACCCTAACTCTACCATAACCCTAAACATAACCATACCCTAACCCTAACCCTACCCTAACCATAACCCTAACCATAACCATAACCCTAACACTACCCTAAGCCTAACTCCACCATAACCCTAACCCTAACCATAACCTAACCCTAACCCTAATTCTAATCTAACCTTAACCCTAATCCTAAACCTAACCCTACCCTAACCCTAACCCTAACCTAACCATAACCCCAACCCTAAACCTAACCCTAACTATAACCCTAACACTACCCTAACCCTAACTCTACCCTAACCCTAACCTGAACCCTACCCTAACCCTGACCATAACCATAACCATAACACTAACCCTAACCTAACCCTAAGCCTAATCATAACCTTAACCCTACCCTAACCCCAACCCTAACCCCAACACTACTGTATCCCTAACCCTAACCCTAACCTAACCCTAATCCTACCCTAACCCTAACACTACCGTACCCCTAACCCTAACCCAAACCATGAGGCACTACCTGAGCTCTGGCAGCCTTGGTGAACCCAGCCCATGTCCTTCCAACCCAACCATCCCATGGTTCTGGTTCCGTGCCCTTTCAGGACCCTCCCAAACAACCATCCCCTCCCCTCCCCACTCCCCCTTGCTCGCTGTGGGGCAGCCCCCTCCCCATCCGTACCGGCAGATGGCAGACTGGCTGTACGCGGGTCCCTCGGTGGCCGTCAGCGCCTGCCCCACTTGGGTCTGGGTCAGCCCCAGCGACAGGCGCCGGATCTTGAAGTTCTTGGCGAACTCCCGAATCTCCTCCAGGTTGATTCCATCCTCCTCGGCGCTGCTGTTGGGGGCTGCAGGCTCTGCGGGGGGGGGGGGGCACACGGTGTGAGCAGTGAGGGACCCCAAAGGGGAACCCCCCCCCCCTCCATTCTGCTCCATGGGGGCGGAGCGACTCACTGGACACCAGCTGGCTGACGGTGGGGGTCTCCGAGCAGGTGATGGGGACGGGGGCCGGGGTCGCCTTGGTTGTTGGGGCTGGGCTGGCGATGACCACGGCCGGCTGGGGCAGCGGGGGGGCTGGTTGGATGGGCTGCACCTGGGGGTCAGAGCCGTGTCCCCAACCCAGCCCCACAGCCCCCCTATGGGGTGGTCGACCTGCACCCCATGGATGCTCTCAGCTCTCCCCGTGCCCGGAGCTCACCTCGCTCTTGGTGGGGGTCTCGGGGGGGCCGCTCTTTTTGCTGCTGGTCGCCTGGATGGTTCCGCTGGCCAACGTGGCGATCACTTGCCCCTGGGCATTGAGCAGCAGCTGAGGGGTCACCGCCTGCACTTGCAGGCTGGGGGCGGGCGCCGGGCTGGCAGCTGCGATGCCGGGGGGGTTCACCACCCAGGGGAGGGTCCCGATCACCTGGGGAGGGGGAGGCAGCGTCAGCTGCGGGGTGTCCAGCCCCCAAACAGCCGCCCCATAGGGGTGTCCAGCCCCCATAGCGCCGCCCCCCCCAGCAGCAGCACCTGTCCCTGCGCGTTGGTCAGGATCTGCCCCGCGATGCTCTGCACGCTGGGGATGGCGTTGGCGATCACGGGGGCGGCCGCCAGAGAACCCAGGAGCTGCGTCTGCCCCCCCAGGGAAGCGGCTCCGATCTGCGGGGGAACCGGAGCAGCCCATCAGCCCGACCCTGCGGCCAACGGGGGTCCCGTCCCCCCCGGCACAGCAGAGAGGGCTCAGCATCCCACCGAGATGGGGAAACTGAGGCAGGGGAGGGCACAGCGGGTGGTGGATGTGGGGGGGGCTGCCCGGCTCCTTACTATGCCCGGGTTAAAGGCGAATCCTGCGGGCTGCACCGCGATCTGGGGCTGCGTCTCCAGCGGTTTCGCTGCGGGGGCGGCGTTGGGCTGCGGCAGGATGGGGGGGGGCTGAGCGGGGTACGAGCTCTGCGGCTGG
>NC_029544.1:1391892-1394739 GCF_001577835.2 Coturnix japonica | reverse complement strand
CCAGAGCCCCCTCCCCATAGTTACCTGCGGGGCTGCTTGCACGGTCAGCGGGGTCAGGGGCTGCGGCTGCTGGCTGCCAGGGGGGCTCAGGGAGCCCGCTGTGCCGGGGGGGGCTCCGGTTGGAGGCTTGGCTTTGCCTGGGTGGGGGTGGGACAAGGGGCTCAGAGCAGGAGGATGGAGAGGGGGGGGTCACCGGCCCCAAGAGATGCTGAAGGACAGCGGAGATGCGGCACGTGGAGGGGGGTCAGTGGGCACGGGGGGGTGCGGTTGGGTTGGGGGGGGTCTTAAAGGTGACCGCCCGAATCCCACCTGCTGCCGGTTCTGCTCCTCGTTGCGGTTCGGTGCCGGGCTGCCCGTCCGCGCTGCCCCCATCGCCGCTCTGTGCCGGGGGTCCCTGCGGGCCGCCCCCAGGAGCCACCGCCGCGGCTCGGGGCTCCTCCTCGGGCGGCGGAGCGGAGTCAACACCGACCTCCAGCACCCGGATGGTCTCATGGCCGGACATGACGATGACCTGAGGACCCCCGACGTGACTCAGCTCCGGGAGGGGGGTGGGGGGCTCCGGATCACAGCACAGCACCCCCCGCATCCCCAAGGGGAGCTCGAAGCCCCCTGAGCGGGGCCCACATCGCTGCTCTCTTAACGAGCAGCTGAGGGGCTCTGCCAGCATTAACCACAGTTTGGGGGGGGGGGGTCTTCAGGAGGGGCCCCCCTGGGGGTTGCAAACGTTGCAGTGGGATCAAACAGCCCCCTCCCCCCCCCATACCTGCTCATTGACTGTCAGCGGGGCATCCTGGCTGCGCACGGCTGCAGCATCCATCGTGTGATCCCCGGGGACGTGGCGGAGGTTGGGGGTCCGGCTCAGACCTTCCTCATGCTGTAAGGAAGGGATGCAGCCCCCATCACCCCCCACCCACCCGGAGCATCGCTCCTTGTGCTGAATTCCCTGTGCTGAATTGTGCTGTGAAGGGCTCACACAGCTGCTGGTGGGGGGCTCACAAACCCAATGGGGGCTCACACACCCAACGTGCCTCAATAAGAAGCTAATAAGCATTTATTCCCTATGGGAAATGTCCTGGATGGGAACACCTGGATGGGACCCATCCATATGGGAACCCCTGTATAGGAATGCCTGGATGAGAAGACCCATATTGGAACACCCAAATGGGAACATCCATATGGGGACAGCTGCTGTGCACTGTGAAACCTGGCCTGAGCCAGGGCATGGAGGCACCTCGGGCTGCCTGCATGCACTGCCATTAACAATTCATTGCCCTGCAATGGAGAGCGGAGCGAGATGAGCAGGCAGCCAAGCAGGCAGCTGGAGTCATTAAAAGTTAACGAGGTCTCCAACAGGCAGAGCCCAGCCAATGGTGAGCAGAGCGGAACAAGACCTGAACTGCCTGCATGGGGCAGGGGGGGAAGAGAGGAACCTGTGGGTTGTATTAGGAGGGTCCTTAAAGACCGTAGAACCATGGGATGGTTGGGTTGGAAGGGTCCTTGAAGATCACAGGACCATGGGATGGTTGGGTTGGAAGGGACCTTAATGGATATAGAAGCATAGGACGACTGTGTTGGAAGGGTCCTTGAAGATCACAGAGCTATGGAATGGTTGGGTTGGGAAGGTCCTTGAAGCTCACCCAATTTGACCCCCCCAATCCCACCCCAGGGACACTGCAGGGCACTTTGGGACCCCCACTGCTCACTCACAGTTTGCTCTGAGGGCCGCAGGGAGCTGTTGGGTTGGGGATGTCCCAGCCCTTTGGTGGCACTCGGGGTTGCACCGTTGGCTGTGGGGAGAGAGAAAGCAGAGCTGAGGCCATGGGGCTGAGAACCATCCTTATCCCATCCCATTTCCATCCCATCCCATCCCATTTCCATCCCATCCCAGCCCATCCCATCCCATCCCCATCCCATATCCCCATCCCATCCCATCCCATATCCCCATCCCATATCCCTATCCCTATCCCATCCCATATCCCCATCCCATCCCATCCCATCCCATCCCATCCCATCCCATTTCCATCCCATCCCCATCCCCATCCCCTCCGCATGGATCTCAGCAGCCAACACATTGAGTTCAGCATCGATCCGCATCCCCACAGGGGGAAAGCAATAGAGAGCAATTAGCACCAGGCAATTAAGGGGCTGGAGCCCCCCCGGATGCTGAGCTGCATTTGGGCTTCTTCACATATATTATTTTCTGGGGGGGGTGGTTCTTTATTTGCAATTAATGGGACAATTAATTGGGGCAGATGGCTGCAGGCAGCGCGTGGCCAGAGGAGCCATTGGGTAACAGATGGCGGCCAGCACCAAAATGCACAAAGTAATAATATTAATATTAAGGGAAGGGGAAGTGGGGGTTGGGGGGGGGTGGGGACCACCAGAGTGATTAGAGCCCCGTGTTAATTACAGCTCTGATGAGTCACACGCGGATCCCACGTGGGCGGAACTCTCCATCAGTGATGGATCTGAAGGGGTTAATTGGGGCCGGGTCATATGGGGACAATGGGGACGAGGGGTTGGGGTGTTAATTAATGGCCATCGTTATCCCGGCTTCATCCCTTTGGAATTCCCATCCCAGGGAACGTGGGGTCCCACATCTCCCAGTTTATTGGGTCTCCCACGTTGGGATCAATGAGATCATCAAATATGGGAAGGGACCCATTGGGATCGATGAAGTCATTGAGTATGGGAAGGGACCCATAGGGATCAATGAGGTCACTGAATATAGGAAGGGACCCATAGGGATCAATGAGGTCATTGAGTATGGGAAGGGACCCATAGGGATCAATGAGGTCACTGAATATAGGAAGGGACCCATAGGGATCAATGAGGTCATTGAGTATG